>NW_025862800.1:0-10185 GCF_002878395.1 Capsicum annuum
GGAGGGAGTAATTGATATGGTCATTGTTTCCCACTTCAAGGTTGTCAGAAATTTTCAAATTCGATGTTGTTTATTATTTTCGATTTCAAGATTGTTGAAAATTTTAAATTCGGTATTGTTCATTATTTTTTACTTCAAGGTCGTCGAAAAATTATTTGCATAGAAGTAGAAATAATAAAGTTTGAAAAGGAAAAGAGGTGAAAAGTAATGATGAAAAAAATAATGGTGATAAAATGATGAAAAATGATAAAAATGGAAAAGAAAGTAAATAAAAATTAATTTTAAATAAAAAAACACGTGTCAAAATACTGTTGATGCGTGGATCACACCTTATCCAAAATGACTGGTTGTCGAGGTTTTTGGGATAATAATTTTACTTTAAAATAATTTAGACCCTACAAAATATAAATATATAATTGAAATTTGAGGTATAGATTAGTAAGCTTTTCACCATTTTTTCATTAAAAAACGTTAATTCACAAGAATGATTTCAACCTACTTTTCTTCTACATATTCGTACTTAGTTTACAGAATATTAATAGCGAAATATTTAACCTTCTACAAAGTTTGAGAGACGGAACATACGCGAATTGGGCGGGGTATATATACAGTGCCTTTTTCTTCTTCTACAAGCACTACCACTTTTGGCATCAGAAAGAAAGAAAACAGTATCAGTTCACTTTTTCAAAGGGCAAAAAACAGTGTATTTGTCATTACCATTCGATAATAATGGCGAATGAACAATCTGTTATTGCAGTAATACGGGCAGCAAGACCCACTTTCCGAAATGCCCATGATAAGGCAGCCTTTGCTGTTCACGCTGCTTTCCTTGCTTCTGGGTTTGTTCTTCACGCTACTGGCCCTTCTGCTTCCGTCGATGATGCTCTTTCTTCCTCCTCCACTGGTACTTTTCTTTGACCTATTATCGAATTTAAAGTTTTTTTTTTTTTAAACTGGGTATGTTGTTGATGTTATTAGCAAGGGGAAATCGGGGAGGGGAATTACACTGTGAGGAATCTGACCTTTACCAATAAGGTGTGTTGGGTTCGAAATTGATAGCGTCATGCGGAAGCTAATTAGTTGCAAATTTTTGTGAAGATAAATAAGATGAATGAGGTGTTTATGTTATTAGTAGGATTTGACCAATTGACCTACATATTAAAAGCTAATTCAAGCATATAACCTAGTAGGAGAAAATATGTCTCTAAATCAGACTCTTTTGAAGAGATACTCTTGTCTTCTGGTATGAGAAGATGGGTATTCTATTTATAGCGGTCCCAAACTGCCCTACAAGAGAGAGATTAGCCAAATACGAAAGAGAATTATATTTCTTTTTTAGTAAAAGTAAAAGTAATTATTATATTACTTTTATTTTTCACTCAAATTTGGTAAGAAAATCGGGGCAAAAACCCTAACAAGGTGAAAGTCCAACAATCAACTAATTGAGCTACTAAGTTTCCCTTTTGTTGTTGTTGTTGTTGTTGTATCTAAATTGAAGTTTTTTCTACATCGGGTATATATTTCTTTTATTTGGAGAAAAATGGGATTAGGGGCCAAGGGAAGGAGAAAGTGGGAGGAGAATTAATTACAAGGTGTTGAATTGAAGGTGAAAGCTCAGAAACCAGACCGAAATCGAGAAGCTTTACTTTTTTTTTTTTTTTTAAGAAAATAAAGATATAGAGGAACTTTATAGTGAAACTACCACCAGAAGAAGTATCAAGTTATGAAGCACGCTTTCCATTATATTCTCATTCTCCCCTGAGAACATAATAGAAAAGCTGCCTCCGGGAATCGTTTGATTGGAAGTGGCGTAAATAATTGGAAATAGAAAGTATTGGAGCTCATTTTTATGTCTGGATAAGGAACATGGAAGCTCAATTTTATAGCTACAAACCGAAGATCATGGGTTTGGTTGTTTATTTAATGATTTCTTTGATAAAATCTTTTGGGCTTTTAGGAAGCTTTAAATGGTCATAGATGTGATCTGTATGTGGCTCATGTTTATGGCTAGACATAACTTTGATCTTTGATTTTCATCCTCTTCATCTATGTTATCATGTTGTCTATATTGAATTTGCTCTAGTAGGTTATCTTTCTTGACGACTTGACTTGAATGTGGTCACATGGTTAGTTTTTTTATTTATTATAATCAACCTCATTATCAATTTTTTCATCCGTTTTTTGACGTGAGCGGTACTCTTATTAGAATAATTGTTTGTTCAATGACAAACTTGAACTGTCAACCATGAGTAGTTTCTCAAAATCCATTTAAGTGTAATGAATCGAGATTGCATGCTGAGCACAGGTGTACTTCATGTGGATTGCTGCTCAAGTCCTTCAGCTTTTTCTATGTCTTTCGAATCACAGTGCAACTAGTTGGTGCATGACTGAATTATCTGAAAGGATTAGATCTCAGCATCCTTGATCAATTAATAAAACAAAGGATTTTTTGATGTGAGAGGTTTCTTAGCAGAATAGGAGTTTGTTCAACGATAAACTTGAATTGTCAACCATGAGTAGTTCTCTCAAAAGCCATTTAAGTATAATGCATTGAGATTGCATGCTGAGCTTAGATGTACTACATGGATTGCTGCTCAAGTCCTTCAGCTTCTTCTATGTTTTCCGAATCACAATGCAACTAGTTGGTGCATGGCTGAATTATCTGAAAGGATTAGATCTCAACTTCCTTGATCAATTAATAAAACAAAGGATTTTTTGACGTGGAGAGGTCTCTTAGCAGAATAGTAGTTTGTTCAACGACAAACTTGAACTGTCAACAATAAGTAGTTTTCTCAAAAGCCATTTAAATATAACGAATCGAGATTGCATGCTGAGCTCAGGTGTTGATACAAGTGCGATCGTGTAGATGAACTTATGAGGATGTGTATTGAATTCGTTCATGTGTGTGTGCAAGAGAAGTGGAATTAAGGGCTTAAAACATATCAAAACAACCACTAATTCACACTAGAGGGGCACCTAATCTCTAAGGGGCATTTTTGGACTTTTTGCTTCTATTTGTAATACACTATATAAGAAACATTTTAGGGTTACTTTACTTAGTTTTTTTGATATTGAAGATTGTATAACACACTTGAAAAATACAAGTTCTCTCTACTATAGAGACTTGGCTGAAACTAGGAAACAACTTAGGTGTGGAATCACTTTTGTTGTTTGTTTGCTTGGATCGTTGGGTGCTAGACGGATTGAGGTCCTCTCTTGTGTCCACCGCATAGTGTAGGTGTTTCTACTATCTTTATCAAGGGTCTTTGTGCTTGAATACACTTAGATTCTTGGTCTTTGTAGTAGTGTATGTCACACTCTCTATCATTTCCTTTGTTGTAATCTTGTAGCCATGTGGTGTATTGTTTCTCTTGTAACCCGTGTGTTGTTCTTGTTCTTCATCTTGATGTTGTTAACATAGTTTGTTGTGGGCTATTTTTAGGTGTTAAATACCACGATACATTGTGTTTTTGTTGAATCCGAGAGTGGTCATGTGTTCCTTCCCGATCTTGTATCATTTGGTATCAGAGCAAGGTTTGATTTTGTTCCAACAAAATCAATCTTGGGATTGTTATCTTGAAAATCCAAAAAAAAAAAGTGAAAAAGTAGAAAAAAAGAGTAAAGTTACTGTTCATGTTATTAGGATTTTTCAAAAAAAAACTTGATTTTTGTGTGTTTCTAGTGTTAGGTCCTTGTTCCCTAATACTATTAGAGTCTAGAAATTGAAAATCCCAACAAAAAAGAAGTGTCAAAATCAAAAATTCCCCAAAAAATACTAAACCCGTTTTTAACCCTAAGTCAAATTTTGAGTTATTTGATTTCATGTTTTTCTTGTGTTTTTAGTTTTAAATTTGTGTTCTATAACACTATAGAAGTATAGGGTTCGAATTTGAGCTAAATTGGTGGTAATTTGAGTCATCCACTATTGTTGAGCTTGAGTTTGAAGAAACTTGAAGGGTTATTTTCGGTACAACCACAATGGAACCCGAGGCTTCAAATGCTCAAACAATGGACAATAATGCCATCAATCTCATTTTGGCTCGCCTTGAAACTATGTCCCGAGATGTGGCTAGGTTGAATGTGGGTCTTGAGAAATTAGATACGGATGTGGCATCAATGAGTGGGAGATTAGAATGTGTGGAAAGTCAAAGGAGTCGGCCTTCCACCCCTCAAAATATTTCCCCAACCATTACTCCCAAGGCCTTGCACCAAATGAACAAGTCACCGAGCCAACCACCAAATGTTTCCCAAAACCGTGAGTATGATAGAGCAACCCTCCCTCCACTTCACCAAGTCCAACATGACGGATTTGGAACCCAAATGCCACCAAACCCGAACCCTCCACTTATCCAAAGACCTCACTTTCCAATCCAAACTCCATTGAAGCAAAGGCCTTACTATCCTCCAAATCCGAATCCACTTTATCCAAATCCACCAAACCGTTTTGAGGGTTATGGTAGGGAGGAACAACATGGGGGTTATGGTGATGCTTACTTGAGGGAAGAGGAGGAGAGGGGTAGGCAAGGTGATTTAGGCCGAGAAGTGAGGGGTGGTAACCAAACCCGAGAGCTTAGCCTCAATTCCATCGAAGTTAGTCTTCCAATCTTCAAGGGTGAGAGTGATCCCGAGGCATATCTTGCTTGGGAGTCATCTTGTGATAGGATATTCTAAGTGAATGATCTAACTGAAGAGAAGAAGAGTTGTTATGCAATCGCTCAAAGGGGTATGCAAGCACTTGGTAGGAGTATGTGAAAGAGGTTTAGTGATGTGTTGATTGCCGGGCGGCCACCTCCATGGTTTAGATTGAGGTACCTTATGCGTCAAAGGTACTTACCCGAGGGCTACAAACAAGAACTTCTTGCCAAGTTGTACAACTTGAGGCAAGGAAACAAAAGTGTCATGGCATACTATGACGAGTTTCAACAATTGATGTTGAAGCTTGACCATAGAGGAGAACAAGTGAGCCATGATATTATACGATTCAAAGTCGGGTTGAATAGGGACATAGCTTCTCGGACGACCCTCCACAAGTTTGACACGATCGATGGCATTTTCCAAGTGGCCTTGGAAATTGAAAGGGAGCTCTCAGCCTCCAAACCCAAGAATCACCAAGGACCTTCCTTGGAGTGGCACCAACATCAAGAGCATTCATCCAATGCCAACCAAACTGAGAACAAGGTTGTACAAACCGAAACCAATGCTTCCCAAAAGTATCCTCCAAGAAACGAAGGTAAATCAAATTCTACTTCTCGTCCTAAGGGATTTCAATGTTTTAAATGTCAAGGGTGGGGGCATAAGGCTAGTGAGTGCCCAAACCGGAAGAATGTAATCCTTAGGGAGGGAAAATTGTTTTATCTTGGTGAGGAGGTAGGACTTGAATCGAATGAGGGTGATGAAAAAGCTCAAGATGGAGAGCTTGAGGCCGAGGTGGAAATTGATGAAGGTGGGGAAGATACTTGGCCGGTGGATGGAGAGTGTGTTGTGCCTATGTATATGGCAAGGAGAATCATGCTTAGTGAGATTGTGGAAGAAGAAGCCGAGAGTGAGGAGAGTGAAGAAAAGAAGCCGAGAGTTAGGATTGTGGGGTTTGCCCACAAAGACCCTTTGTTTCCTACTAACCAAGATGCTAGCACTTTGCCTAGCATCCTTTCTTCTTATGTGCAGGTTAAAGAACATTTAAGTCCAAGTTGCAAGCTTGATGACCTCATGGAAACCTTGGTTGAACATCTTAACCTTGGGAGGAACATTGAAAAGATAATTCAAAGAGGAGAGTTTGCGGGTGATGATTGCTTGAATTTGTGGACAAATTCCTCTCAAGATGGAGAGGATGATACAAGTGCGATCGCGTAGATGAACTTATGAGGATGTGTATTGAATTCGTTCATGTGTGTGTGCAAGAGAAGTGGAATTAAGGGCTTAAAACATATCAAAGCAGCCACTAATTCACACTAGAGGGGCACCTAATCTCTAAGGGGCATTTTGGACTTTTTGCCTTCTATTTGTAATACACAATATAAGAAAAATTTTAGGGTTACTTTACTTAGTTTTTTTGATATTGAAGATTGTATAACACACTTGAAAAACACAAGTTCTCTCTGCTATAGAGACTTGGCTGAAACTAGGAAACAACTTAGGTGTGGAATCACTTTTGTTGTTTGTTTGCTTGGATCGTTGGGTGCTAGACGGATTGAGGTCCTCTCTTGTGTCCACCTCATAGTGTAGGTGTTTCTACTATCTTTATCAAGGGTCTTTGTGCTTGAATACACTTAGGTTCTTGGTCTTTTAGTAGTGTATGTCACACTCTCTATCATTTCCTTTGTTGTAATCTTGTAGCCGTGTGGTGTATTGTTTCTCTTGTAACCCGTGTGTTGTTCTTGTTCTTCATCTTGATGTTGTTAACATAGTTTGTTGTGGGCTATTTTTAGGTGTTAAACACCACAATACATTGTGTTTTTGTTGAATCCGAGAGTGGTCATCAAAAGGGTACACGGTTCTTTCAACTTGTGAACTGATTTTGGTGTTGTTTGTGTGTTCCTTGTCGATCTTGTATCAGGTGTACTACATGGATTGCTGCTCAAGTCCTTCAGCTTCTTCTATGTTTTCCGAATCACAGTGCAACTAGTTGGTGCATGACTGACTTATCTGAAGGGATTAGATCTCAACTTCCTTGATCAATTAATAAAACAAAGGACTAGATGTCAACTCGATCTATTTTTTCCCTTTATTTGTTGTTAGTAGATGTCAACTTTGTTTTGATCGTTGCTTAGCACATCTTTGACGTCATGTAAGTATCTATTAGGCGGGATCATTATTTTATTACGTGGTACTGTATCCATCACCATTGGGAGTGTACAACAACAACAACAACAAACCCAGTGTATTCCCACTTAGTGGGGTCTGGGGGGGTAAGATGTACGCAGTCCATACCTCTACCATTGGGAGTGTTTTAACAGGTTTACTGGGTTGCTATTTTGGGTGGACTGTCATTTTGTGTTTCTTCTGCCCGTTATAAAATTAGTCTCCTAGTTTAGACTATTAAGTTTTAGTCTGTACTCGTCTAGTTAAAACAGAGGGAGCATCTAGCTTGATTTAAGTCTGTTCTATTGTACATCCTTGTGGTTGTCAAAAGATAAATGGAAGCTCTTCATAAAGAAAAGATCAATGGAAGCTTCAGTTTCTGTTACTATCCCTATAATCCCTTTTATTCTGCTTTCCCACTTCCTTCCTCTTTGCAGTTCTGTTTTTGAGATTTTCAGGTTGTGTAAAACTTCTGTTATTGGAATGTTTAGTATACTTCATATATATTTGCAATAATTGTGTCTTTTTTTTTTTTGTAGATGAGGTGGGAATTGATCATTGGAATGAATTTGAGGATAGTTATGCATTCGTGTATTCACAGCCTGAGAAGAGCTCCAAAAAAGTGTTGGTGAAGTGCCTTGCAATGAACAATAAGCTGCTTATAGATACACTCAGGGATGGCGATAACGAGCCACTTTACCTTGAACTAAGGCAATTAACTTCCTTCCTTTACATCAACAACCCTTCGTATCTTCCCTATGGCCACCTACAAAGGGAGGAATCGAAGGCATCTTTTTCCCCTTCCATTGGTAGTTGCTAGTTAATCAGGGGTTACGTCTGGATGTTCTAATGGGTTCATCTTGGTAATTTGCAGTGTTGAGGACTACATTGTTGAGGATGGGGGAACTAACTACAACACCCAGTTCAAGAATTTGGGAAAGCTGGTGGGAGAACTGAACAAAGCAATCCTGACTAAATATACTGGTTCTCCTATGCCAAATTCCTCTACTCAAACTTCAAGGTACATGTAATTGGTTTGTTTATCAATTTACGGTTTAGTGATGTGACCATTAAGTTCATAAACTATGCTTCCTTGTATGCAGTTCTGAAAAGAAAGGACTCAACGACCAGCCTAATGTTGAACGCCAACCTGACTACCCATATCAGCCTGCTGGTTCTTTTCCCTCAGGGTAATGTCAAATAAAAGAGTTATTGTTATTCCTGCCAGTAATTATTGATATATATGTTGGATATAAAAAATTATTGATATATATGTTAATATGTTGCTAATTGGTTCATACCTAGATATAGGCAATAGATGTTCATAAGAAACAAATGCTCTGACTTTTCACTTTCTATATATTACATCATCATATTCTGTGAGATATGAGTGTATACTGCTCTAACTTTATCAAAGAAAAAAATGAGTGTATACTGCTCTACCTTGAAAGAAAAAAATGGGAGTGTTTGTTAAAAAGATGTAAAGTAAAGCAGCCTGTCTCCTCTTAAATCCCTGTGACTTTTTCTATCCATATGACTTTGGATGTAGTACTTTTCTTCTCTTCTTTGAGGTCTCAGGAGGGGTGAACTGATTGATAGCAGGCAACCTAGCGCCAGATGCTGTTCACCTCGAGATACACATTTCAAGGATCCATATATATTGGCAGCCACTTACCTTCGAGAAGACATCTGGACCCTAGATGGCCATGCCTCTTCGTCAAGTGCTCCAAATAGTAGTTCCTTTATCCTGAAAATCATACCAATCTGGAGATTAGGAGATTTCTTGACCATAACCAACTCTAGGAACACACCACTCCTACGAATGACAAAAGATTCTGCAAGCAAAAGAAAACAAAGTTTGAGCTAGGCTGCTTTTCGATGCTTTTTTTATTTGACAACTGGGATGTCCGGGCAAGCTTACACGCACCTTGACTAATTCCATGGTGTACCTTCGACCTCCCACCAACAATAGATACTAGGTAACACAATACATCAAGGCTAGGACATATGACAGATGAGAGAAATCACCTAGTTTGTCTTTGCAGGAATTTGAACCGGATAACTCATGGTTTTCACCTAATTTGGTTTGACTTGCGTGTCTGTTGTAGTATATTCGTGACTTGCACCGCTCCTTATTATTTGTTTGGCTGTCCTTGGTGCAAGGCCATTAGTGTGCTCTATTTTTCTTACTGTTAGTTTTGTCCTTACCTGGGTTTTGTTTTTTCTCCCTATTTGAGTTTAGTTTTGTTTCTTGATTATTTCTTCTAATTTGTGTGAGCCTTGTATTTCTTGCTGCTGCTTTGTTACTACCATTGTTTATATTTTTTTGTAGTAGTGGCTGTGGGCGTTGATGGTTGGATAGGGTCATGTCCGAGGGGGTTGGGGCGGGGGGCTGTTGTGGGGGCGGGGGAAGAGGAAAGGGCGGGGGTGGGAGGGAGGCTAAGGTTTGGCCTCAGGGGCGGTAGATGAAGACATGTTGATAGAGATGGTAGGCTGAGGGTTGGGTCTTGGAATATAGGGACTCTTCAGGGTAAGTCCATAGAGCTTGTGAAGATTCTTATAAAGAGGAGGATTAATATTGCGTGTGTTCAAGAAACCAAGTGGGTAGGGTCTAAGGCTAGGGATGTGGATGGTTACAAGCTTTGGCACTTTGGGAGCGAGAGGCGTAGGAATGGAGTTGGCATTTTAGTAGATGAAGAGCTTAAAGGTCAGGTAGTAGAGGTAAAGAGGATCAACGATAGGTTGATGACTATTAAGTTGGTCATTCGGGGGTTTACCCTGAACGTGTGTAGTGCTTATGCGCCGCAAGTGGGCTTGGATGGGGAGGAGAAGATGCGGTTTTGGGAGGCTTTGGATGAGGTGGTGAGAGGCGTGCCTAGCTCGGAGAAGATTGTTGTAGCAGGAGATTTCAATGGGCACATCGGGGCGTTACCGGGAGGCTTTGGTGATGTGCATGGTGGTTTTGGTTTTGGGGAAAGAAATGAAGAGGGGGCTACTCTATTGGATTTTGCGAGGTCCTTTGGGCTGGTGGTAGTGAACTCGGGCTTCCTGAAGAAGGACGATCACCTGATCACCTTCCGAAGCGCGATAGCCAAGATTCAGATTGACTTTTTGTTGCTTAAGAAAGGGGATAGGGTGTTGTGTAAGGACTGTAGTAAGGTCATCTCGAGTGAGAATTTTTCGACCCAGCATAGGCTTTTGGTTATGGATTTGGGTATAAAGAAGGATAGGAAGAGAAGGGGTGAGGAGTGTAGACCTAGAATTAAGTGGGGCGGCTTGACGCCAGTGAATGCGTGGGAGATAGGGGAGAAGTTGGCGGGAATGGGGGTGTGGGAGTGTAGGGGGACGTGGATAGTATGTGGGATAGGGTGGCTAGGTGCATCAGGG
>NW_025862801.1:0-1352 GCF_002878395.1 Capsicum annuum
ACCACCATAGAATATCTATCTAGTCAATACTTCCCAACTACTCATTATTAACTAACCAACACTTATTATAATAGAATTAATAGCTCGCTAGTCATCAGATAACCTCTAGTTATTAGCCTAAACATTATCCTTCACATAATCCTTATTCACGGGATAATAACTAACCACTATTTATTTAATAGCTCACATCTAACATCTAGTCAAGGTTCATCACTAGACCAAAACCATCATTTATCCACCATTCATTATTATCAACTAATCATCTCATATCCATAAATCATTATTAGATAACACATTCCTACTTGTCACCTAACCATCTTTTATTAACTGACACCATCCATCATCTAACCATTATTTACCAACTAATCCTTGCTTAAATATTCATTAGTTAACCATTTAGCAACTATTCAAAGTTATTAACTAGTCACCTCTTATTACCAATATTTCTTTTTATCTAGCCTCATTAACACACAACTCCTCGTTTATAGACTAATCGACATCAAAAACTTAGTCATCATACCAACTAGTCTTCACGCATGCTAGACCCGACCTCACCATAAGTCACGAATTAACCATCGCTGACTACCATTTTTCAACTAAGCAAGATTCATTAACTAATACATTAGATTCCTAACCATCACCAGTACCCAATCAATAAAGTCGTAAGCAACATGTCGCATCTTTCTCCGTCTCATATCGGAGAGATGTGTATACAAACTTATATGTATTCATAAACTGTAATCGTATACTTTACACTGATAAACGTTTCTTCGATATTCAAACATTATCATAACATAGCCCTTGGTCCATTAATTTATCTGAAATAGTCACAACAACATAATCACAACCTTAGGCCCATATATATAAATATACATATATATATCCGAAACTCATATCGATAATCATATTTATAAGTCGTAGCATATCTTTAATCATCTCATATATAGGAGGAATCTCACACATTGAAGGCATAATATAGATAGACATAAAATCGTCTATAAAATATCTTATATCGAAAGGTCATACATCATGACCACAAGGAATATTACCTCTCTAGGCCAATTTGCATATCTAAGAGGAAATAGCATCTCTATGGGCCAACCATCAAGTCTAAGAGAAAATAGCATCTCTATTGGCCACATAACGTATCTAGGAGGACTATCATTTCTAAATGCTCAATATCACTTCCACAAGAAGTATCATTTCATAACTATAACTCAAAACCCACGATCCGGGAACATCAATACAAATTACCAAGTTACGAAGTAACCTTATTCTAAGGTTTACTAGCCTCATCTATGTCTAACATCCGCAACTAAGTCCACAAGACTTAACAAAAGTTTAGGCCTAAG
>NW_025862802.1:0-3517 GCF_002878395.1 Capsicum annuum
GAGTATTGGCACATACTACTTACTTGACATTCTCTCTTCCCATTCAAATTATCTGGTTTCACTACAGATTTCCCAATTCTAGTTTGATTTGCCATTCAATGAACAAAAATTAACATGTATCTTTCATGTGACCTCGTGACAGGGAGATGAACTGATATCTGTGAATGGGGTGGACGTGTTGGGTAAATCTTCCTTTGAAGCATCTTCACTGTTACTAGGCCCAAATGGGACATCTGTGAATATCATGGTTGTGTTTCTGTACACTGCGGACCTCAATAGGTCTATTGTTCAATGACATCTTCATGCTGATTATCGTGATGCATTTGCAGGTTAAGCATGGGAATTGTGGACCTGTCCAGTCCATTGATGTGGAGAGGCAATCTATTGCCAAGACACCGGTTTTTTACCGGCTGGAGCAGATTGAAAGTGGTTCTACTTCTGTTGGTTATGTGCGCCTAAAGGAGTTCAATGCATTGGCCAGAAAAGATTTGGTTACTGGTACGTATCTGTTCCAGCCCTATGGTGCGTAAAATGACTGAAAGATGTTACAAATTTAAGTGCTACTACTAACGAACTTCATCAGAGAAACTGAAGCTATTTGACTTTACTAAACTTTCTTGTTAAGTGTGTAACATTAAGTGGACAAATCTAACTAGAATAACGGGAGATGCAGATGCAAAGATGCTGACACCAGAAGTAAACATTTAAATGGAGGATACAAAATTTGAAGCGAAATCCAATTTTATTTCTCTAGAGGGTTTCGTCTAGCTAATGTTTCTGTCCGATAAGCTGAACCAAGTTCCGCAAAAATCAAGTGGAAGTACAAATTTAAAGACATACATGCCTCGTTAAGAGGTTTTGCATGTCTTGGTAGAACAACTGGAAATCACTGTATGATGACTGTAATTGCATTTTGTGGCTCTCAATGTCGTCGAACCATCGGGATATAACATCTTCAGTTGAACTGCATTACATGTTATAATAGGCTATTCATGAAGACCTGAATATCTAATGAAATGTCAGGAGATCGTGTGCTATTGTTTCTGGAATAACTTTGTATTGGCATTTAAACTGTATAGTCTGATTTGCTAAAGGTATTGTCCATTACGGAGATCTCACACCTGAGACATGGTCTAAACTCTCAATTTTAGCTACTTAATGTGTATTCTCTTCTCCTATGTAGTCTGTTTCTGAAATTGTCGAAACTTTCTGCAGCAATTAAGCGACTTGAAGGCATGGGTGCCTCATCTTTTGTTCTTGATCTCAGAGATAACCTTGGTGGACTAGTGCAGGTTTTCATTTACCCCTTATTTGATTTGGTCTATGAGTTTGACAGGTTACTTGTTTATCAAGCGGTAATTTTCTCCTTTTCAGGCTGGCATTGAAATTGCAAAACTTTTTCTGAATGAAGGAGACACGGTAGCCATATTTTTCATCTTCTATATGTAACATCAGCTATTTTCTGATGTGGATATGCTTGAATTATCACCCTTAAAATACTTACTGTTCATTCTCAAATAATAGTTACCATTCAGTAAGAAGCTTTTCTTATGAGATATAGATATTGGCAGGTTATTTACACTGTCGGAAGGGATCCACAGTATTCAAGAAATATTATTGCGGAAGCACCACCTCTTATTACAGCTCCAGTAATTGTAAGAGACTCTTCATAAATGAAAGTTACAATTTTCATTATATAAGAGTCAACATCTCAATATCATCTCTAAAGCAGCAGAATTCTTCAATACCTTATTTCAATTGCATATTTTTCTTGTTTTCTCACACACGATTCATTTTTGTGATATCACTTATGCAACAGCAGAATCCATCAAAACCTTTTTTAAATTGCATCTCTCTCTCTCTCTCTTAAAATAAAATAATGGACAGTTCCGTTAATATCGTTATGAATACAACACTTGGAACTTTCCTTTCACTGTCAAATATGAAAGCAGAGACTTCCCCGTGAACGAAAACCTTTGAGCTTCTAAGTCAAGTGGATTGTAGATGTAAGGCGAAGTTTGTTTCTAATTTCACTTTGCATCAAAACAAACCAAATGCCACACCAATTTCTTTAAGGTATATCGACCACTGAAATATTCGAAGTTTGCAGTTTTACCGTACTTAAAAGTGTGAGATATTGAATTTTAGTCCTGTTATATCTCATGCCTCAGCATTAGCTCGAGTCTTTGCTTGAATCTGTTTCAAACTTTAATATTGGATGCCTTAAATTTGCTTAAGTTGGTCAGACCAATGGATAAGTGAAGCAAACAGGTGTTTATATATTACATTTTGGTGATTTGTGCTAAGTTTTCCTGATTATAGAATCATAAGATGATGCATGGCTGGAACTTAAAGAGTAGATTCCTTAAATTAGCTGAAGTTGCTAAAAGCAGTGGATAAATAAAATGAACAGCTGATACAGCTCAGGCAATTTGATTTTAAGCTTATAGTTTCTTGACTGTAGAATCATAACGATTCTCTAGTTACTGTTGCAAATTCACGAAGACGCCCTTTTCTCTTCTAGTTCACAGATGTTACCATTTATCGTTACCACTCTGATTGCTTTAGCAACTTACAATGCAGGTTTTGGTTAACAAAAGTACTGCAAGTGCTAGTGAAATTGTAAGCTACTCAGATGAAATTGCTACATCAGTTCTTGAACTTCTGTAATATTTGTGTTTTAATTTATAAACTTAATTTCAGGTTGCAACTGCACTTCACGATAATTGCAGAGCTGTTCTCGTGGGAGACAAGACATATGGCAAGGTCTGAATTTCTAGTTACTTGGCCTTTGGTTTCTCTTTTCAATATTTGAACTTCTTTATTGGCACACTAGTTAATATTAAGCACACACTACAAATTGTAAAGCAACTTTTGTCGACGGCGCAGTATATTTATCAATTACTCCTTCACCCCCAATTGTTAACAGTATAGTAGAAAGAGCACATCGGCTATGTAAGGCTTCTTTTTTTTCCTCCAGAAAGTGTTTCCAATCATCTCAATGCCTAAGTAGAACCAAATAAATTTCTTGAATGTTGGATTACCAAATTCAAAATGCTGTGTATGCCACTCATGTTCTGATGACCTAATTGAATGTGAACCTTTACCATCACTCTTTCCTTAACCTACTTTCTGCTTTTGCATTATTTCATCCTATTTGCCAGTCCTCAAAGAGGTACCAAATCTTGATATAGACTCACTTCGTTAATTCTCTATCATTGACTAAAAAGCACAGTAGAGATAAATTGAATATGTACGGGACATGGGAATTTGTGGGGATGATGTAACTGTACTGGCCTGAGGCCAAAAATTAATGCGCATGGGGCTCTGACGACCTTTTGTGTGTAGTCCTGCTTATGTAAAAGTGATCTAAAGGAATCCGTAACTAGTCTGGTGCCTCTATTTGTTGTTGCAAGGACTAATAGACCTCTACAGTGGCCACTGTAACTAGCAGACAAAGGAAAAAACAATTAGCATTAGTAATGATTAACATATTCATTTGTTCTGAAGAGGGACA
>NW_025862803.1:0-2725 GCF_002878395.1 Capsicum annuum
AATATAAATAAGAAATAATTGATTTTTCTAGAGAATGTTTTCCTCCTCCATATGGAACACACCCTAAAAAAAAATATTTTGGGGTTAAAAATTATTTTTCTAAAAAATATATTCTATTCTTTAGCTAAACACCAAAATATATATTTTTTGAAAATAGTTTTTTCATCGGCAACCAAACAATAGAAAATATTTTCAAAAAAAATTTTCACTCACCAACCAAACATAAGAAAATAAGTTAGAAACCAACTTGTTTCCATGAAAATATTTTCCATAAAAAATATTTTTCTTCATACCAAACATACCCAAAATCAAATTCTATTTCAGTTTTTCTATTTGTTGGTTTTTTTAAAAAAAATAAATTTGTCAATTTGGGCTCCTAGTTTAACTAGATAAATGGGTCTGTCTCTCTAGAGTCAACTTGTTTGCTAAATATTTTTCTAAAGGAGAATATTTTTCCTTTTTGTCTTCCTTTTTTAATTTGGTGAAACGTACATGCCTTAAAGCAATAAGATACAATACCCTTACTGCATGTAAATATGAAAACCCGAAAGTACACTTTCAGCACGCATGTCAACCACGTGGCAGCTTCAGCTACTCTACTCACCAGCCGCTCTACCGTCACTCACTATATAAGAGAAGTGAAAAACCCTAACGACTTTTGTATCAGAAAAATCCCCCTTTCAATCGTCGAAACCCTACCGGAACCTTTGTAAATCGTTGCTTTTTGCATCGGCGGAGAAAGAAATGGCAAGAATTCGCGATGAAGACGGTCTGTTTGAGTTGACGGTGGAGGATTTGAAAAAAGTGGCTAAGGGAGATGATAGTCCTTTTCATCAGATGCATGATACGCTGCTGCACAAACCTCTGGTACTTTTTTTTTTGCTTTTTGTTTTCGTTTTTTTGATATAAGATGAGGTTTTGTGTATTAGAAATATAGGAATTTGTATATTTTTGATGTTTGTTAACGAATTTGAATCAGATATAGGAATTGGAGGAAATGAGATTTGTTGCAGTATTTGGATTGATTAAAAAGAAAAATGAATTGTTTAGATCTCTTATGTGTAAATGAAGATCCTTTTGCTATGTGTGAGAATGAAGATTGGTCTTTTATGAGTAGAAATGAATATCGATGTCTTAGAAAATATAGGAAGGAGTATATGTGTGATGTTAGGAGGAATTTGAATCTGATATAGGATCATGAGGAAATGAGATATGTTATGGTATTAGGATTGATTAAAGAGGAAAATGAACTTGTTAGATCCTGTATGCGTAAATGGAGAACGTTTTGCTGTGTGTAAGAATGGAGAATGTTATTTTATGCGTAGAAAGGAATATCGATGTATTAAAAAATATAGGAAGGAGTTATGTGTGATGTTCGTTAAAGAATTTGAATTGGATATAGGATTAGGAGGAAATGAGATTTGTTGCGATATTAGGTATGATTAAAGAGGAAAATGAACTTGTTGGATCCTGTATGCGTAAATCTAGAACGGTTTGCTATGTGTAAGAATAAGAATTGGTCTTTTATGCATAGAAATGAATATGGATATAGAATTAGGAGGAAATGAGATTTGTTGCGGTATTTGGATTGACTAAAAAGGAAAATGAATTTGTTAGATCTCGTATATGTAAATCAAGATCGATTTGTCATGTGTAAAAATAAAGATTGATCTTTTATGCGTAGAAATAAATATCAATGTATTAGAAAATATAGGAAGGAGTATACGTGTGATGTTTGTTAAAGAATTTGAATCGGATATATGATTAGAAAGAAATAAGATTTGTTGCGGTATTAGAATAGATTAAAGAGGAAAATGAACTTATTGGATCTCGTATGTGTAGATGGAGATCATTTTGCTGTGTTTAAGAATGAAAATTGGTCTTTTATGCATAGAAATGAATATCAATGTATAAGAAAATATAGGAAGGAGTATGTGTGTGATGTTTGTTAAAAAACTTGAATCAGATATAGGATTAGGAGGAAATGAGACTTGTTGCGGTATTAGGATTGATTAAAAAGGAGAATGAACTTTTCAGACCTCGTATGTGTAAATGAAGATTGATTTGTTATGTCTAAGAATGCAGGTTGGTCTTTTATGCATAGAAATGAGTATCGATGTTTTAGAAAATATAGGAAGGAGTATATGTGTGATGTTTGTTAAAGAACTTGAAAAGGATATAGGATTAGGAGGAAATGAGATTTTTTGCGGTATTAGGATTGATTAAAAAAGAAAATGAACTTGTTAGATGTAACACCCCAAAATCTAATCCCGAGACGTCACACGGTGCTCAAGACTACGAGTAGCCTTTAGCTAACCCTGTCTGCCTACTATTGAGTCTGAATGCCATAATAAAGGAAATATAGACATAAGAGTCATGCTAAATGTGGAAAATTGAATGATATATCTAAGAATAATTTGAATATAATATCTAAAAATCAATACTGAATAATCTGACTATAAACTAGTATTCCGACAAGCCCTACTACTAATATCTAGAGAGTCACTGGGACAAGCCCCCAACTAACTCAAACTGTCTGAAAAGAGTACTAAACCATATAAACTAAGAGGTTGCAAAATCTGAATGAATAATTCCCCAAACTATGAGGACTCACCAACTGTCGGACGTAGATGGAGATCCTCGAACTACTCTCGCTGCTGATACTGAGCACCTAAACCTACATTATGAGATAATGTAGCACATAGACGTATATGTGGATTAGTAC
>NW_025862804.1:0-1473 GCF_002878395.1 Capsicum annuum
ATGAATTAGAGCTACCCTAAGAGCTCTCATCAGTACATCCGGTATTTCATGTGTCAATGCTTCAAAGTGCATCGGAGATCCATCACATATCACTTCTACTGAGGATGTGCAAGTTACGGAAGATCTTACCTATGAGGAAGTGCCTATTGCTATTCTAGATCGCCAAGTTAAGAAGATGAGAAATAAAGAGATAGCATCGGTGAAAGTACGTTGGAGAAATCGTCAAAGGGAAGAGATTACATGGGAAGGTGAGGAAGCAATGAAATCTATGTACACTCATTTGTTAAAAGATGAAGAGGAATTTCAAGAAATGGAGTTAGAACATTAACAAGTAAGTTTTTTTTTATATATGCATAGTATTTATGTGATGATGTGAATGTTGATGATGGACTTGAGCTTGTTTCGGTTGAATAACTACGCTAACATTCGATGACGAATGTCCTAAAGGGGGGAAGGATGTAACACCCCGTATTCAAGTACATGTATTGGTCTTATTTATATGGAATTAATTTTTTTATTTTATTTATACCAAAATTTGTCCGTCGATGGTTCCATGCTAAGGTTATTCAATAAGATATCCAACGATATAAATATTTCCAAAAATGGATAGGTTTTGGATATAATCTAGCACGTTCAAAACTATAAAATGGTGGCCGGGATATTTGGGAATAGTAAATGTGCAAGAAAATTTCCTGCACACAAACTATTGAGGCCAACCAAATTTTTGGGTCAATTTTGAATGATCATAACTCCCTTAATACAACTAATTGGGAGATATTCGACCTATTAAAAGAAAGATCTTTGAGTCTTCTTTCCAATGCAATTGGTTTCATCCAAATCCAACATCTGAGTAAGGAGTTATACTCGTTTTACTTTAGCCTATCAAAATAGATTTTTAGGGTCAACTTCAAACAACCATAACTCCTTATACAGAATGAACTGGGTGGCCTAATTTATATGAAATGAAAGCCCTTTGAATTGTCCTTCCAACTATATCAATTTTACCTAAATCCGGTATCGGAGCAAAGAGTTATGGTCGATCTACTTTAGCTTATCAAAACAGTCCACCAAAGGACAGATTTGACATTATTTAAATTTTAAAGGCATTTTGGTCATTTCCAATTATATTATGGACGGGAATATGTGTATATATATACATGTATATGAGTTCAAAAACTCATTTTCATCATCAATCATTGAGAAACAACAAACCCTAGCCAAATTTGACCTTTAAATTACTTTTGATTCAACCGTAGAAATTCCAAAGTAATTCGATAACTGTGTTTGTCATCTCGAGAGCTTTGAACGACACCTATTATTTGTGCAAATAGTATTGCATAATCAAGAGGTGAATTCTAAGGTATGAATATTGTTTGCCTTTGTTCTTTTCCGTATGTATATGTGTGATAGAGGATTATATGTATTGGTTGTTATTGAAAGGTGATGAAAATAGTCCATAACCCTATTTTCATC
>NW_025862805.1:0-16315 GCF_002878395.1 Capsicum annuum
TAGGCACTGATCATTCAAACAAGATCCTGCATTGTACAATTAAGTTTAATGGGTTCGAATTGACAAAGTTGAGAGCCTCATAAACATGGTACAGATACCCTATTACGAATTACTTACAGTTGTTGCTCATGTTTATGTATGTCAAGTTTTGAGAAGGGATCAATATTTAGTTTCATTGCAGAGAACCAATAGCGATTAGACTTAACTTTAAGTGTGCATTGGACTCTGAGATCACCTTCGAAGCCTCGCATTGCATCAAGAAAGAATGAAAAATCAATAGAAATTCCTCCGACCTAAATTTATATGGAAGGGTTGACCCAGAAGATGATTATACGCTAGAAGGAGCCGAAGGAGAATGCCTGCGAGGGAAAGTGGAGTTGATGAAAGACCATATCATTTGAGAGCTAATTGAAGAGGAGACATAGGGTAGAAATTAACTTATAGCGAATCTGGCTGATGGAATTGTCTTAAAACAACATGAGATATCTGAATCAAGTGCAAATATGAAAGTGTCTTCGGCAATGTAAATTCGTCTGTTGTCTCTATGAAAGAAAAATAATACAGATGGACACTTTTCTAGGGAGCTGCGACTAGGTAGCGTGGTCGAGAGTATCACCTAGATAGAAAATAATAGAGGACCAAGAAAGCAGTCTTACGAGCATCGAGGGTTTAAATGATGTACAGTAATTCTAGAAAACTTGCACCAAAAGCAACTGCAGTAAAAGTAAGGAATCTAAGTGAACCCGAAAATTTCTAAATTTTAAATTTTATCCCATGCCTTCTTGTTTGTGGTTTTGATTAGGTCCACTGCTATTGACCTGATCGGAATCACAAATGAGATTGACAGACAGATTGAGTGTCATTACTTCCTTAGCAATATGGATTAATTAATTGTGTTTTCTTGCCTTAGCATGCTTTCAACATTTCTTGGAGAAGATCAAAGGCTTGCTTTAGTTTGTGAATTTCGATAATTTTTAACCTTGCCTCCAACTTGCTAATTCTATATTCAAGTTGGTCATTGTCGTCTTCAAAGTTGTGGAATTAAAGAAGGCCTTCATAACACTTTCTTTAGAATCCTTAAAGGATACACAGAGTGTCGCTATGTTTGTTTTAGGTCAAAATGTATTGATGCACACTCAAGATGTGGTCTCAACCATTGAATAACTCACTTTTCTCGAGCGTTGCTCAATGAAGCTTACTCAACCAATTTGATAAATTAATAAGCAAGGAGTTACATAGCGTGTGATCTAAACCGACTCTACCAATCCTATCAAACATTACATAACTCCAAGCTCATTACACTATCAAAAAAATTTGACAGAGTTGGTGCACAAATCAAAAGAGCTAAATCTCTTAGCCTTTCTGCTGATCGATCTTCTCCAATAATAGATGATAAGATATCTGCTATACAAACGTCTACACCATAATCTCTCGATATCACTTGGTATTAAGAGATTACTGATGATGCCTTCAGAAGACCTTTCGCCCTGGCAAGCACTTTTGGCGATAGTGTAGACTTTTGCATAGCAGATATTTTGTCATCTATAAATGGAGAAGAGCGACCAGTTCTACTGAGAGATTGAGCTTGTTTGATTCGTGTACTAACTCAATCCAATTTTTTTGATAGTGTAATAAGCCTGGAGTTACTTAATGTTTGATAGGCTTAGTATAGTCGGTTTAGATCACACGCTATGTAACTCCTTACTTATTAATTTATCAAATTAGTTGAGCAATCTGCATTGATCAATGCTCGATAAAAGTGAGTTGTTCAACGGTTGGAAACACATCTTGAGTGTGCATCAACATATTTTGACCTAAAACAAACACAACGACCCTATGTGTATCCTTTAAGGCTTATGAAGAAAGTGTTCTGAAGGCTTTCTAAAATGCCACAACTTTGAAGGTAGTGTTCCCGATCGAGCTCACAAGAGATCAGGAACTCTTGACCAACTTTGAAGACGGAAACGACCAGCTTGAATATAGAATAAGCAAATTGGAGGAAAGCTTGAAAATTATCGGGATTCATGTACTACAACAAGCTTCTGATCTTCTCTAAGAAATGTTGAAAGCACGCTAAGGCTATAAAATACAATCAATTAATCCATATTGCTAAGGAAGTAATGACACTCAATCTGCCTTTTAATCATATTTGTGGTTTCGATCAGGTCAATAGAAGTGGACCTAATTGAAACTATAAACAAGAAGACATGGGATGAAATTTAAAATTCAGAAGTTGCCGCCTTCGCTTAGATTTCTTACTTTAACTGCAGTTGCTGTTGGAGGAAGATTTCAAGACTTACTGTACATCATTTTAACCCTTGATGCCCATAAGGCTACTTTCTTGGTCTTTTGTTATTTTCTATCTAGGTGATAATTCCGACCATGCTACCTAGTCGCAGCTCCCTAGAAAAGTGTCCATCTGCACTTTTTCTTTCAGAGAGACAACAGACGAATTTACATTGCCAGATACACTTTTATATTTGCACTTGATTCAGATTTCTCATATTGTTTTAAGATAATTCCATCAGCCAGATTTGGTAGAAGTTACTTTCTACCCTATGTCTTGTAACACCCTGAATCTGGTACCTGAAATGCTACATGGTGCTTATGACCCCGAAGGACCACAAGCTAACCCATGACTGATATCTATATCTGTACACTATATCATATATTGTAAATATATATACACTGTAAAAAATATAGAAGAGAAGCTGTAAGGAGATAAGGTTCAAACTGAATAGCTGATAAAACCCAACATAAGTATGGAGTATCGAATACCCAAAATAATTAAAATACTATCTGAATATACTATAGTCTGAAAGCCTCTAAAGTATTTGAAAAATATGAAGTTGATGGGACATATCCCTAACTAACTCTGACTACTGAAATAGCTAAGTACTAAAATAATAAAATAACAAATCATATCGTCCTCGAAGGATAAGGTCTCACTGCTGATTGACTGCTGATATCTGGAATCTAGTAATGCTTTAGAGCTCGTGTCTCTGAACCTATGGTATAAGACACTATAGCACAAATGCGTTAATACTTTGAATGTACTGGTATGCAAGTAAGGTAGGCTGAATGCAAATGGGTTCATATACATGGACAACATTAACTGACTGAATGATATGAAGTGAGAATACATGCATGAATATGTAACTATAACTGAGATCATGATAGGAATGATACTAAGTTCTGACTACTAAGTCTACTGATAACATGGATTTACTGATATCTGAGTTTACTGATGCTAGGATACTGAATACTGAGGGACTGATACTATATTACGGATACATGAATAACTATTGTTCGATAATTCTAATTATAAAGAACTAGTCTGGTTGACTGTATCTGATAGTCCTGAAGATGAATATTGATAACATGAGTTTCGTATAACTAGTATACTAATACTAAGCGACTGTATCTGATAGAATAAGTTCTGATGGAACTAGCTGAGTTCCATACTATACTGAGTGACTGTATCTGACAGTCCTGAAATCTATAGAATAATTTGAGTTCTATTACTGAGACTGAGACTGGGACTTAAACTGAGATGGTGGGAGGTAATCATCTAATCGATATGCCTCAGATATAAATAGGTGAGGTACAACCTATAACCCCAGCTGGAAGGGTGTCAATACCATGCCATGGGTAAAGACAAGCTATGAGGTAACCCTCTTTGATAGGAAGTTCTTCCATCAAGAATTGGATAATGTTCTTGTATTGGTAGATTGAACATATGGTGAAGGTTTTCCTAGGAAATATTAATGGAAGGATTTGGAGTATTGTAACACCCCGTATTTAGAGCTAGAAATCGAACCATCATTCCTACATTCGTAAACTCTAATCCCATAATTCAATTTTGAATACATGTGTCATGATCCTTATTATAGTGTGTGAAGTTCTTTCGAGGTGAAAAATATTCATAAGAGTGACTTAGAACAAGTTGAGCTACGAACCTTTGATTCGTCCAAAGTTTGGTATTCGATACTACAAGGGTCTACATTAAACATGTATAACTTTAATATAGGTAGATTTTTTCATCTTAAAACCTACCAAATAGTAGATAATTGAATTATATTTCCAATGATACCAATTTTGCCTTAACCTGATACCCTAGCAAAAACTTATAGCCATTATCGTGAGAGGCAATGAGGCACGCGATAAGCCCACGCCGCCCTGGTTATTGCACCGCGATAGAGTAGGCGTCGCAGGGTCTACCGCACCTAATTTAATATCGAGTCACCTAGTCTATTGCTTCATATTTTTAATTTCTTAAGGGTCAAGGGGAACTTTGGTCCTTTCCCCTTAACCCCAAACGTCTAAAGGACGATTTATGGAATCTAAAAGGGCATTATTTACCCATCTTCCTCTAAATTTCTCACATAAAAACCCTTCCAATCCCCCATGAACAAATTTTAAGATTTTCTTCACAAGAAATCAAGGATTCCAGCTTTAATTTCAAGATTCCTTCACGAATTCGTTCAATTAATGTATGTGGGATTCTATACATTGGTCCCCATTCATCCATAGAGCCAAAAACCCCTTTTTGAATTTAAATTTATGAGTTTTACATGTTTCAAGTTGAATTATCTTCATGAATCTCTTGTTGATTTCAATCATGAGTTATGGTTTCATGTGTTTTCGAGTAGAATGAGTCATATCATGTTTGAGTACTGAAATTCCCATGTCATGTTCAATTAATTTCAAGATGAATCCCTAAGTAATAAATTTTTCCATTTAACTCTATTGTTCCCTCATGTTTAAGACATTCTTATGTTCAAGCTATGATCTTTACTTGTTTGTTGAAACACCCATGTCCTATTTCAAGTGAATTCCATGTAAATCCCTAATTTATGATTTTAGTCAGGTAATCATGCTAATTCCTCGTGTTTAAAGCATTCCCATGCTTAAATTCATGACTCCCATGTGTTTGATGAAATACCTAAATCATTTAGGTTTTGAACAATGATTCCATACTATGGTTTCAAAGCTTTGATAGATACTTATTGTTATTTTCATTCAGTATTGGGGGCTATAAATACCCAAAATTTAGCTGTTTACATAATCTCTAGTAATTATAGAATGATTTTAGATAAACCATGAGCATCGTCATTCAGTCAGTTGTCATGATTAGTTGTTTGCTCAGTTAAGCTTAGTTTAGTCCCGTTATTAATGTCTTTCAGTTAGGAGTAAAACTTAGCACCGAGTGAATTTAGGGATGGGTCTCCCCTGCCAGTAGGCATGTGTAACACCTCGAGTCTGCACCCTGAATTCCACATGGTGCTTACGATCCCGAGAGACCACAAGCTAACCCATGAGCTAGTACCTGCTGTGAGCTTTAAATAATACTACTATAATAATATGGAATATAGGTTAAAATGCCATAAGACTCAAATTATGAATACTAATAAAGAATAACAACTGTAATAATATCTGATAAAACATCTAAATCTGAAATACTGTCTGAACTAGTATAGCCTGAAAAGTCTCTAACTGAACTCTTTGAAAGTAGAGTTGATGGGACAAACCCCCAGCTAACTCTGACTAATGAAATACTGAAGCTACTATAATACAAAAATAAAAGCATATCCTTGATAGATGAGAACTCACTACTAAATCTGATACTACTGATTGAATCTGGCTAAGCACAGTTAGGAAGTTGAGCGTTCAAACTTATGATATCAGACATCATAGAGCAAAGATAAAGTATGTATTGGTATGTGGAATGTACTGGTATGGTAGATGAGGTAAGGATGATTGCAAGGGTTCATAGGCATGAACTACAACTGACTAAATGATATAAAGTAACTAAATATAAGAGTACATGGATACCTGAAACTACTATAAATACTGAGCATGCAATATAGTGCATATACATGTATACTGTATCTGAGCTTTTATGGAAGCTGAGTAATGATTTCTGATAACTGAGTAACTGATATGTAAGATTTCTAATAACTGAATTGCTGATAATTGAATGACTGTATTTAACAGTCCTGGTTCTATAGAACTAAACTGAGTTCTAGATTGAGACTGAAACTGAAACTATGAGAGATAATCATCTAACCGGCATTCCCCAAATAAGATAACTAGAGTCCAACCTGTAACCCCAGTTGGAAGGGTGTTAATACCATGCCACGGGTAAAGACAAGATGAAGAGTCACCCTCATCTAGAAGGTACTCTAATGAGAATGGTTGTATCCTCAACTGGAAGGTTAAAATACCTCATCAACCCTCAACTGGCAGGTTGATGTCTCAACCTACGCTAGCTACGTAGTTCTGGAATGCAAGGACTGCTTCTAAGGATCACACACTTTACTGGTAGGTGAGCCCCCATCCTTGGGTTTACTTGGTGCTGAATCCTACTCCTAACTGAATGACACTGATTATTATACTGATTTGAACTAGACTGATACTGAGTTTCACTGAGTTCTCTAACTGACTGATTTAACTGAGTTCTGTTAATTGACTGAGTACTACTATTTTGTGACATGACTGAGACTATTCTATAACTATTGTAGCTCAAGGTAAACAGCTAAAATTTTAGGTATTGAATACCCCCAGGACTCGACAACATAGAAAGTAAAGCATAGCATGATCTTGAAAAGCATAACAATGTTCACTTGTTAATAATTCATTCATAGAATCATTTTATCAAACACTTGTAGGGTATGAGCTTGTACATCTGCTAGCATGTCATGATTTCACCATTTAATTCACATGGACATTCTATCAAACACTTGGGGAGCACAACTTAATGCATATAATCATAGACAACATATAAACATTGTAACTACAACACCCAAACTCTCTCATTCAAAGTTTATGACATAGGAATCACACAGTTCAATATACATGCTATTTCAATTTCACGGAACCTACAATTAATCATGGATTGAAACTCAATTAATGTCATGAACATGATTACAATCCTATTTTAAGCAGGTAAATCATGAATCAATAAGCTTGTAGTTTTAAAAATGAATTCTTGGACTCTATGGGTGAAAGGAACCCATAGATAAACACCTAACATACCCAGGAATATTAATTCTTGAAGGTTCTTGGAGGAATTCTTGAGTTTGTTCTTGATTTCTTGAAAACTAGGGTTTGATAATTGAGAGAGAATGTTTTAATCTTGTGAAAAGTGAGTAAATAATGATATAATAGGTTATTTAGGGTCTTAATTTCATGTTTAGGCTTATTAGGGTTTTTGAGAATTAACCAAATAGCCCTTGAAATAAAATTATGAAAACTAAAATCCCAATTTCGCATGCTGGTGCGACGCGGTGAAATCGCACCATCTCACTGGAAACTCAACCACTGGGAACTGGAAGCTTAATGCAACGCGGTACAATCGTGGTTACCCACTATATGTGAATTTAACCCTTGGCGCGGCGCACCATGATCATGGAGTCACATTGAAAAGTGACATTAGGAAATTAGGCATTGGCGTGATGTAGTGGTATCGCGATGGCTCACTGGATTTTGATAATTGATATTTGGCATGGCTCCGCAATGCGATGATGTGCCACTTGGTACACTAATTTACAAAAATGGTTATAACTATTCACCCGGGTATCGAATTTGGGCGAATTTTATATCTTTGGAAAGCTGACTGAATTTCTTACACAATGGTAATCTCTAAACTAAAAAAGTCGGAGTATTTTAAAATTTTTATATATGAATACTCATGTACTAGGAGTTAAATTAAACTAGGGAAATACGGAGTACTACAACATGAGGCACTTGTCTCCACCGTCAGTAGGCATGAGACGCTAGTAGCAGTCCCTAGGTTCAAGACCTATGGTGTCGTCGTAGAATTGAGGGGACCCTCATCAGTTAGGAATAACACCATCATTCTTTGGGATATTAGATTAGTTTATCCACACAACCAATATTAGTACTCGTGGCATGGTACTGGCACCATTCCAATCGGGGTTATCGGTTGTACCCCAGTAATAGATTTGGGGTCATGTCAATTATAGCTAACTCCCACAGTTTTAATCGGTATTTAGTGTATCTTCAGTTCAGGTTTTCTTGACTAAGTGGAAAGACTTTCAGATATTCAGTTTTACAGCTTTCAGATCTCATATTATCTCAGTAACATAATAGATATACACTTAGTCTTGCATTCTCAGATATTATAATTTTTATGCATTCATGCTCAGTTATCTCATGTCGTTTAGTTAGTCCTTTCCTCATATGCATAGTACCCCATAGCTTCAGTCCATTTATTATGACTAAGTACAGTTCAATTCTACATAATCAGTATACAGACACCAACTAATCAATATTCAGATATTAGTTAAATTAGTATTCAGAGGTCAGATATTCAGTATTCAGTCATTGGCTATTCAGTGTTTGGATATTAGTTAGTCCATATTCATATATTAGCTACTAAGTATCTAGAAATTAGTTATCCCTTTCTTTGATTTTCAATAATTCAGTCACCTAGGCATCAGTTATTCAATTTCACCACATAGTTTCAGACCCAGCATTCATGTTTTCACTACTTCTTATCTTCAGTTCTATATATTCTACAAAAGTAAAGATTTAAGGAACTAAGTGTAGTGACTCACTAGCTCTTCAATATTTTTTTGTTACTTATGCATTTAGATACTCCAGCTTTTAGTTTATTTCAGTCTCTTGGTGAGTTTACTTGTGCTTAGCATGCATGTTTAAGGATTACATATATAATAATTTTACTTATTGGATTCAAACCCGCTTACTCAGTACATTCCAAAAGTATTGATCCACATATACGTCTATGTTGCTACATTGTTTCATAATGTAGGTACTAGTTGTAGTCCATATATCATGATTAGACAGTTGCAGTTCCAACCAGCAGGTGATGAGTTCTCTATTTTGGGGAATCCGGTCAAATGTTGTTCATGCACTTTATTACTCATATGTATTTATTAATGGTCGCTAGGTTATGTATTAGCTATATATAGTGAGTATAGTAGAGGCTTCATAGATGCCAGTCAAAGTATTCATATAATTTCAGTTTCTCTCTTCAGATTTATCAAATTGTAAACTTTATCAGTTACATATTTATTCAGACTTGATTATGCTTTTATTTCCACACAGCAGAACTATCTACTTAATACATATTAAATTAGTTTCCCAAGTAGTATGCTTGTTCATGGGTTAGCTTGGTATCACTTATGGTTTTAAGCACCGTGTTACGACTAGGGGTAGCCTCGGTTCATGACAAGCATGCCCATTAGTTGAGGCATGGTAGTGTTGAGGTGTGGATAGGGTTTAGTTTAGTCAACATTATACGTTATCCACCACTCCACCTATGTTGGACAGACTCTCCTCAAGTAAATCCATCTTAAGGTCAGGTGAATTTATATTAGCATCCTTGGTATTAATTTTACGGTTGAGAGTTTCAATGGCCACTAAAATAACACTTATTGAGTGGTTTTCCATGGTTTTCAAAGTTTCTCCTTCCATAGACATTGTAACTATGAATAAAGACACTCAAAAATACAACAAATACATTAGAATTAGAGTAATTAACCTCACAACTCTTCACACCTTTGTTTTCCTCACACTTGGTTCACAAATGTTGAAAGATGGTTTATACTCCGTGTGATAATAGAGGCGTGAAGTGATAATCATGATTGGTTTGGATTATTGATTTAGAGACTTGATTAAAAAGTAAGGACTTCGAACAAGAACTAAGAACTATATGAAAAAGAGAAAATCTTGAAAGAAATTGGACGATGAAAGAATTCGTACTCAAGAACTAATTAGCCAGCTTAGTCGGTATAATACTAGTTGTTGAGTAGTTTAAGAATCACGAGATGAATTTAGGAATAAATAGATGAAACTAAGGAATAAAACCTAAAATAATTGATGATTAGGAGTGTTGAAATATTTTTTGGATGCTTGAGATGCATTGGAGATGTGCTACATTGACATTACAGAGCACCTTGACATGAGAGGGCGAACCTCAAAGGCATGTCCAGTGCTTGAGAGGGCTACCTTGACATTACATAGCACCTTGGGCACATGTACAACATATTTGGGAATAGATGAGTAGCTTAGCTACCGACTTGAGAGGCTACAGCAGATCAGGTGCATCTGTAAAGCAGGCTAGGAACAAGTGGGCCACTTCTCTCTCCTTAGATTGGCGAAAATTTCCATTAGTGGTCCTCTTTGCACTTTCTCTTTGAATATACTTGGAATCCTTTGGAGATTATTTAGTACAAACACTTTTCAATATTTTTTATTTCTTCTTTTTTGATAAAACACTCACTTTTTTGATGAACTTTAAATATGAAGATAACAATCTCCGAGAGAACACTAAGAACACCACTTTTTCATCTTAGCTCAGAATGAGTTGAAATTTTGAACCAAGGCACTTTTCAACCTTCTAAACTCATTCCAAACATCGTTTTGGTCAAATTATTCATCAAAACTTCATCTCTTGTAACCCACTTCCAAATCTTCAACCCAAGCTTCCAGTGATAGTAGAGGGCTCAATATAACTCTGATTTGACTCAAATTCAAATTTTAGACTCCTATAGTAGTAGAGAACACAAGTCTAACACTAGAAACACTAAAATCAAAAACTCATAATTCGACCTGAGTCCTAGAACATGAATAGTAATATTTTTTTGGGATTTTCAATTTTCCAAGACGACTAGACCCTAGATTTACTTCGTAGGAATTAAATCAAGCTCAACTCTAATACCAACAACAACAACAACAAACCCAGTGTATTCCCACCTGGTGGGGTCTGGGAGGGGGGTAAGATGTACGCAGTCCATACCTCTACCTCTAAAGAAGTAGAAAGGCTGTTTCCGATAGACCCCCGGCGAAAGTCACGAGATACCACACAAACTCATAGTAAAGCACAGAACTAGATTACATAACATAACATACATACGGAACCCATAAGTATTAGAAAATAGAGGAAAGCACACAGGTTCGTAATAAAACATGAAACACGGAATCATAACAAGAATAAAACCCCCACCAAGTAATTCTCTACACTAGCAACCCAAACCGGCTCTGATACCAAATGATAGTAATCAAACTAAAAAAAACTAGAATCGAATACAACAAGTAAAGATAAAAATTGATAAAGGATAGAAATTAGAAATAAGAATAAGAAGTAATCAAGAACAAAAGGATATATTAAATTCTAATACCATTTATTACAATCTTAATGAAACACCTTCTTCTTACGGTGACCAAGAAGGAGATGATCACCATCTAAACCAATAATTCTCAACCAAAGTTGAAATTTTTTTTCTAACACTCTCACTCAATGGATAAGTATTCCTCAACACTTAAGCAAACACCCAGAAATAAGCTAGGCTCCCAAGTATTTGTAATTTAGACTAATTATTACTTATTTAGGGCTAAAAAGTGATCCAATAGATAGAAATGGCCAACACAATACTCTTGAGCTGATTTGAAGCAGTTGGAGAGCATCCCAAGTGATCTAAGGGCTCTTTTAACCCGCTCTTGAAATGCTAAAGCAGGTTGAAGGCATATATAAAGTGCCTTGGGTGCATGTACCTTCCATGGGTCTTTCTAGCTCTTTTTTTAATTATCTTGTATCCTCCAATGATCCTTGACCAAACATGAGTACAATCATCAACATATGACACTCTCTTGATGGGAAGAAGAATTCTTCAATTACCTTGTGTTTCATCAACAATCCTTTGATCATTTGGATCTCCTGGGCTTAATTTTTAGTAAACGCCTTGGAGCTAATCCGAAATGTATCTGTATCTCTAATCATATTAATAAGGTAAGTTCTCAGTGCAGAAGATACCCTAGAATAAGCCATGCATTTTGGCTTTAGCCTCAGAGAAATTGGAAAGCTCAAAGAGGATTGTGATATATCACTCATAAGTAAGCTAAAGGGAATATTGTGATAGTAATATACAGAAAACTAACCTAGGATAATTGAACAGATGAATATAGTACCTAATTATGGGTTTCAACAACCTTGATGAAGGTTGTCCATTAAGTGCACCAAAAATATTCTCTAAAACTCAGGCTACTGTAAAATACATTTGTTATGGTACAGATGTAATTGAGACCAAAATCATCTAAAAGATTTTTTTTACACAATGTAAGTTGCAACCTATAAACCTAAAAATTTAGATGCATGAAACTATAATTAATTTTAAAGAGGATGTAAATGAAATCTGGCTTTGAGAAAACACTAATTGATATAAGCCAAATTGCGTTTAGACCTCTAAATGTGATACTTATGATGTCCGAGGTGCTCAACGACTCCTTGGTGATATTAAAAGATGCCAGATAGATAAATATTACCTTTAATGAGATTCAAAGGACTTTTAAGAGGTCAAAAGAGTACAATGCAAGGCTAAAAGGCCCCTTAGAAGGAATACATATCCAATCTACCTTGGAGGTGCACTATGCTTTCTAGAAGATCAAGAGAAGGTCAGAATAACCTCATCTACTCTAGAAATTTCCTTGACATGAACTATATTTACCACAGAGATTCTAGAGCAGGCTTTCTTTGTTTCATTAATACAAATATGTCACTTTTGGGCCTATTGTAATATGTTATCCCTGTAATAGATAACAAAGATATGAAAACTCTTTAGAGAGTATATGTAAGCATGGAAAAGCTTTTGTTGACCTTTGCTTAGAAACAATAGTTGTAAGGGCATTTTGATTCCCTTACAGTCAACGTAAGAGATTTGGAGCTTGTTGGTAATTGATTTTGGGGTCTTTGAGTTTTACATACTCATTAGTTGCTATTTCTTTTTATCTTCTTGTGTTAATCTATCTATCATCTATCATCTATCATCTATCCTCTTATCCATTTACTTTGTGCCTTTTAATTTCTTTATTTCTTTAGTATTTCTGTTGTTATCATCTTTATAGATTACTCTCGTATCATTTGATATAATAGCCGAGCTTAATTTTGTTCCCATGAAGTCAATCTTGGGTCTAATTGTCTTGAAAAAATGAAAAAAATATACTATTCACATTTTTGGTCTTAAGTAAAAATTTGAGTCTTTGATTTTATTGTTTTCTTATGTTCTTAGTGTTATATTCTTATTTTCTAACACTATTAGAGTCTAAGGATCAAATTTGAGCTTAATCAGAGCTATATTGAAGATTCTACCATCGATGAAAGCTTGACTTTTGAAGAAAAGAAAGTGGGGTGGAAAAGCTGGAAATATTTGTGAAGCATTTGAGCTAAATGATGTTTGGAATAACTTTAAAAGGTTACAAAGTGCTTAGATTCAAAATATTAACTCATTCCGTGATAAGGTGAAGAATTTGGAAATTTTTGCATTCTTGGCGTTATTGGAAAAATTTCATATCTTCAAGATGAATTTTAGCAAGAAGTTGGATTTTGATCCTAAAAACAGAAGGAAAAGGAGTACAAATGTATTTGTACAAAGCACCTTAAATATCCAAAGATTATTCCAAGAGAAGAGGACAAAGGGGGGGACCACTAGAGGGATATAAACGACAATCCAAATGGGCTGGGTGGTTGATCTGCGCCCCATTTACCCTTGGTCCGTGTTAGAGCTGATGCAGCAGCCAAAAATCAGCACAAACAAGTGCATCATGCACCTCGTCTTCCCCTGAGATGCATTGGACCTACTCAAGTAGGTCAAAATAGCCCCTCTTGTGTTGGGCATGCATTTGGGGTGCTCCCAAGCTGTTTTGGTGGATTAAAAACACATTTCAAAGCTTCTTAATTTACTTTATACTTAGGTTTGATTAATCTAGTCTCATTTCTTGATTCTTAGTCATCTCTTCTTTGATTCTAAACATTAATTACAGACTAGTAATCAACCTACTTAGTTGTGATTAGTGCTTGAGTTCGTTTGTTTCTTCATCCTATTTCTTTTGAGTCTTTCTAGTTTTTAATTCATTATAGCTTCTTGACTAAGTACATATATATATATATATATATTTTATTTAGTCTTTAGAACAAAAATTAATTCTAGCCAGAAGTATCAATTAACACCTTATGAACTACAAAAGTATAAACAATTTTCTACATTGGCCTCACCAATTGAGAGACAATCAAAGGTTTGTAAACATGAGTGATTGTGGGATTTAATTTTACTAACGCTAATGTTTTTGTTGTCATTTTTAAGTTTTTAAGTGATAGGTATAATGTCTTCCAAAGGCGAAAATTCTCAAACCTTGAAAACCACTCTACAAATGTTATTTTAGCAGCCATTGAAACTCTTAATCATACAATTGAGTGCATGGACGCTAAGATAGGATTCCATGACATTAAAGTAGATTCACTTGTAGGTAATATGTCTAATTTGGGAGGAAGAATTGATATAATACAGGAGTCCATTGATTCCATTGAGCAAATACCAAATCCCCCTACCCATAGTCCAAACTTGATGATCTTAGAAGGAATAATGAGCAAGTGCGTAAGGAATATGAGAACAAAGTTGAGAAGATGGGAAGGTAAATACCCCTTGAACAAAAAAATAAAGACATGGATAAATGACAACAAGAGTTGACTAATAATAGTGAGCCAAGAGGTTTCTTGAAAGGAGTGGATAAGGAACACCTAATTATGGGACTTGTCAACACAAATCCTTTGTTACCCACTAAATATGATAATAGAATTTTACCTAGTAGCAACCCTTCTTTTTTGAAATTTCAAGAACATACACCTTTAAAGGAGGATCTAAAAAGTTTCTTACAAACATATGCTTGATGATCAAATAGAGTTCTTGGGTAAAAATTCCAACTTTGTGAAGAGTGATGAAGAAATGAATCAAGGGAGTAAACTTGCCAAACTCCCTTGTGATGAGATATTCTTAAAGGAGAAAATGATCTCCCATGTTGAAAATCAATGTGAAGACAATACTTCTTGTGAACTACATTGTAACATTGCTATCTCTTATAGTTATCTAAACTTAGAATATCATGATGTGGCTAGTAGCCAAGTGAGTATTTTTGGTGGATTGAGTAAATTGGATTTGCCTAAGTCTTTCCTTCATTATACTCTCGTTATTGTTAAGTTTCATGATGATCAAGTTCTTGTTATAATTAAGCAAGCACAAGTTGATCCTATAGATGGCTGAATTGATTCTTATAGTAAGATAGGTTTGTGTCCACCTAGTACTAGCACTTTTGACTTGAATGAGGTCCCATTGCCTAGTTATCAGAGTAGTCAGATACTATTTGATCCTTGTCAAAACCAAGGCGAGTCTAAGATTGCATATGAATTGCCAATAACTAGTAATGAGGTGTGTTTTGATCAACTTACTAGTGAGTGTAGTCCACTACTTGTGCATGTGTGCGACATACTTGATGAGTCTCAAGTTTGTGATGGTATTGATAGAGTTGATCATGTAAATGAAAATGTTGTGAACAATGACATGTATACCTTTTAGAGTGAACTTTATGCTTAAACTCTTTAACTTTGAATAATGATCTTCTATAAAAGAAAGACATCTTATGTGAAAGTAGTGAGATCATTCCTTGCATTAAACTAAGTTATGTGCAATGTGAAGTGTTTAACAGGAAAGATGGTGTGGTTAGGGTTCACATGTTATCATATTTCTTGAAATCTATTAAGAATATAATATTCAGTAAACATCATGATAACTATTTAATTCTTGATAGTGATCTCTTGCTTTTGAAAAAGAATGGTCTATTGGGTGATGATAACTTTGATTCACTTGAATGCTTAAGAAACCCAACTAGTGCCTGTTTTTATGAAAATGATTTCAGTTATTATCCTATATATAACACCTTACCCTTGTTTTATTAATATGTGAATGAATTACTTGACTCTTGTGGTAACTTTAATCATGATCCCTTTGATATTAGTAGTGGTGTGTGTATGCTTGAGGATTCTTTCCTTGAACGACGAGATGTTAAATATTTGGAAATTGCTTCTTCTTCTACCTTGTGTGTCTCTATTGGTGTTACTACTCGTGGTGATGATCTTGAATCTAATAGTAAGTAGATGAATGAGGACACCTCTATTGAAGTTAACTTGAATGATACCTTTCTCTACCCTCCCTTAGCTTATGGAATTATCAATGGTCATACAGAAGGTAAGTATAATTGTGAAGATGTCACCTTTGGGGAAAGTGAGTATTGCCTTGACCCATGTTCTTATCTACTTTTCCCATTTGACCCAAGTGGCCTACCGGGAATGTCACGACTCAAACTAGGGCCCAACCATGACACATATATCAACTCCACTATGATCCACAAACCACCCCCTTATCCTGTCATCCAAAACACACTAAAGAAATATAGTGGAAGACAACTAACATAATGATATGAAGAATAGATAAACCAAAAAAAA
>NW_025862805.1:19315-24416 GCF_002878395.1 Capsicum annuum
TCCAGGTTGTTAGCTTTTTAAGCATGCTACTAAGTGTGTTATCAGGTTGATAATCCTACGAGGTGTTACATTATCCCCCCCGGGATCATTCGTCCCCAAATGATGGCTCGGAACACAGACAAGAAGGACCTCAAGCACACTAAGGAAAAGATAAAGAGAGTAGTACATGATTTGTACCTTCTATTTCATCCTCCATGGTCTAAAAGATGTTTGGGTATCTACTTCATATGTCATCTTATGACTCCCAAGTAGCTTCCTCAGCTTTTTGATTCTTCCACAACACCTTGATTGAAGCTATTTCCTTACTCCTTATCTTTCGAACTTGGCGATCCAAAATGGCAATGGGTTCTTCTTCATATGAAAAGGGGCCCTTCACATTGATCTCTTCTACAGGTAACACAAGAGTGCGATCTCCCATACACTTTTTTAGCATGGACACATGGATCACTAGATGTCCGGAGGCCAGACGCGCAGGCAAGTATAATTCATAAGTAGTCCCACCTATCCTACTCACAATCTGATAGGGTCCTATGTAACGTGGACTAAGCTTTCCTTTTTTCCGAATCACATGACTCCCTTCATTGGGGATACCTTTAGTAATACCCAATCATCAACATCGAATTCAAAATCCCTCCTCTAACACTAGCATAAGACTTCTGGCAACTTTAAGTAGTGTTAAGTTTCTCCCTAATTATCTTAACCTTCTCCATCACCTAATGAGCAAGGTCAGGCCCAAACGATCGTTTTTCACCTACTTCATACCATCTAATTAGTGACCTATATCTCTTCCCATAAAGTGCTTCAAAAGGAGCCATCTGAATATTAGAATGAAATCTATTATTGTATGTGAATTCTGTTAATAGAAAATGATCCACTCAACTACCTTTGAAATCAATCACACATTCCCTAAACATATCCTCAAGGGTATGAATGGTGCATTCAGCTTGCCTATCAGTCTGAGGGCGGAAAGCAGTACTCAGGTTCACTTGGGTGCCTAAACCCCTCTGAAATGATTGCCAAAACTGATAAGAAAACTATGTACCTCGGTTAGATATAATAGATATAGGAGTATCATGTAATCTTACTATCTCCCGAATATACAACTTAGTTTAGTAATCCTCCAAATAATTCATCCTCACGGGAAAAAAGTGAGCGGACTTGGTCATCTGGTCTACAATTATCCAAATGGTTGGTTTTGGGACTTCGGAAGCCCCATAATGAAATCCATATTGATCATCTTTCACTTCTACATAAGAAAAGCTATCTCTTGGAAAGTGCCACCTGGTCTCAAATGCTCCACCATGACTTGTTGACAACTCATACACTTAGAAAAAAATTTAGCAATATCTTTTTTCATATTGTTCCACCAATAAAATAGACTTAAGGTCATGATACATTACATAGAGCCTGGGTGAATAACATACCTCAAAGTGTGATCTTCATCAAGAATCCTATCTCACAACCCATCCATGTTCGGTACACATAGCCTATCCCGATACCACAAAATCCCATCACCTCTAATTTCAAATGCCATCACTTTCTGTTGACCAACATCTTTCTTAATCTTCATCAAGATAGGGTCTTTGATTTGATTTTCCTTAACTTCTATATATAAGGAGGATTTAGCTATCTCATGAATGAACACTCCCCCATCTCCGGAATCCAAAATTCAAACTCACAAATTTACAAGATGGTGAATATATTTCACCATGACCGTCTGCCCTTTCTCAACACAAGGATGCACATTGACAACCAGCTAAGGGCATCGAAAACCACATTTGCCTTATTTGGATGATAGTGCAGGCTCATGTCATAATCCTTCAATAGTTCCAACCAACGCCACTGCCTCAGATTCAATTCTTTCTGCGTGAAAACATACTGTAAAATTTTGTGATTAGTGAATATATCCACATGCACCCTACAAAGATAATGCTGCCAATCTTAAGTGCAAACACCACACCCGCTAAATCTAAGTCATGAGTGGGACAGTTCTTCTCGTGCACCTTTAACTGTCTTGATGCATAAGCCACCACTTTACCATGTTGCATAAGTACAAATGCACGTCCCACCCAAGATGCATCACAAAACACAAAAAACATTTTGTACCCTCATGAAGAGTCAAAACTGGTGAGGTAGTCAACTTGTCTTTCAGTTTCTAAAAGCTATTCTCACAAGAGTCGGACCACAAGAATTTTACCTTTTTTGAGTCAATTTTTAAGTGGAGCAACTATGCAGGAAAAACTATCTACAAACCTTCTGTAATACCCTGCCAAACCCAAGAAGCTCCGAATATCGATTGGAGTCATGGGTATAGGCCATTTTCTTACTGCCTTAACCTTTTGGGGGTCAACCCTAATCTCCTCACTAGAAATGATGTGACCCAGGAAAGTAATAACACTAAGCCAAAAATCATATTTGGAAATCTTTGTATACAATTCATGATCTTTGAGGGTCTAAAGGATTATTCAGAGGTGATAGATATGATCCTCTTTATTCTTAGAATAAACTAAGATGTCATCAATGAAAACTATGGAGAACAGGTCCAGAAGCTGATGGAACACCCTATTCATTAGGTTCATAAAAGTTACAGGGGAATTAGTCAGTCCTAAGGATATAACTAAGAATTTATAATGGCAATATGGGGTTCGAAAAGCTATTTTGGGAATATCAGCCTCCCTAACCTTCAACTGATGATACCTTGAATGGTAGATTATTTTTTAGAAATATTTGACACCATGAAGTTGGTCAAAAAGGTTGTCAATTCTAGGGAGAGGGTATTTATTTATAATGGTGACCTTATTTAACTGATGGTAGTCTATACACATATGGAGGGAGCTATCATTCTTACGCATAAAGAGTACAGGGGCACCCCAGGGGGAAAAACTAGGGTGAATAAAGCCTTTATCAAGAAGATCTTTTAACTGTTATTTTAGTTTTTTCAATTTAGTAGAAGCCATTCTGTATGGAGGGATAGAGATAGGACGAGTGCCTGGCAACAAGTTAATGCCAACATCTATCTCCCAATCAGATGGTCTCCTTAGGAGATCATCAGGAAAGATTGTCGGGAATTCAGTAACAACAGGGATAGACTGGAGGAAAGAACTTTCAATACTGGAATCTTTGACCCGAATAAGATAATACAAACAGTCTTTAGATATAAGTTTTTGGGTTCAGAGATAAGATATGAAATTCCCCCTAGGTGCTAAAGAATACCCCTCCCACTTTATCACTGGTTCATTCGAAAAGGAGAAAGTGACTTTTCAGTTTCTATAGTCAAGTGTGGCATAATACAAATGGAGCCAATCCATTCCTAAAATAGAAACAAAGTCAATCACATCCAGCTCTACCAGATTTGTGTAATGGCCCAAGACTACCCCCTAGTCGTTACACGGTGCTAATAATCCCGAGAGACCACAACAAAACTCATGAGCTAGTACCTACTGTGAGCACTGGATAACATGATCATAAATACGAAAGAATAATGACATGCCATAAGGTTTTAATATCTGAATTTAAAACTGAAATACGAGTCTATTGAAATAACTGACTGAATCTGATAAAATAGTGATAAATTGGATAACATTGTACTATCTAATTACTGAATAACTGACTCTAATGTTTGAAAAGCCTCTAAAACTGACCGAATATGAGTTGATAGGATAGGCCCCACCTAACTCCAACTAACTAATAACTAAGACATGAAATAAAGTAAGTTTGTACTCAAAGTATGATGACTTACCACTGCTGCTGCTGAAAATCTGATAAGTCTAATCATGAGCTGGGAACTGAGCATCAGAACCTATAATATAATACAAGATAGCGCAAAATAAAAAGAATGGGATCAGTACTTTGAATGTACTGGTATGCTAAATGAGGTAAGCTAATATGCATGGTTTTATGAATAGGAATGATAAACTATCTGAATATACATGTAAAGCATGGGATACTGAATAGAGAACATAAAATGTTGGCACTGGAGATACGTGAAGCATGTAAAGACCATATATGTATAAGAATCTGTAAATACTAAAAATATGTAAAAATCTATCGACACTGAGGATGCATGATCAAGCATATGACATGACCTAAGTAAAATCTGTAAACTAAAATCTATATGCTTTGGTCAAACAACACTAAGACAAAATAACTAAATTGAGAGTGTAACGGAGACTATATGTGAGACTGTGGGAGGTATCGTCTAACCGATATTCCCCAATTTGAGCTAAACGGGAGCCAACCTATAACCCTAGTTAGAAGGGTGTTAATACCATTCCAAAGGTACTAACAAAAGTTGTACGGATCCACTAAACTGATATTATGTCCAAAGGACTAAGGGTGTCAAGCCTGAACTGACGGGTGACCCTTGGGAGATAGTCAAGCCTAATCTAACAGGTGACTACTCATATCCTATGCTGGCTACATAGTTCTAGAGTTTAGGGAATACTGCTAACAACTTTACCTAACTGAAGGGGAAGCCGCCATCCCTACACTCGCTCGGTGATAAATCCTACTCCTAACTGAAAGACATTGAGATACTAGACTGTTCTGAGTTTAACTGACTGGTATTTGACTATTCTGAAGTGCTCATAGTATATTCTAAAGACTTCTGTAATGTACTAAGACTAGACTAAATAAACATCTATGCATTTTTTGTATTTAGTACCCCCATGAATCAAAACGATTATAGTAAAATGGCACTAACACTTGGAGATCAAAACATGAAGGCTCTTAATAATTAAATCACTCTTGTAGGTATTTTATCAAACACTTGTAGTTCATGGTTTAAAACAATCATACGAATGTCATGGAATTTGTAGGAATAGCATGAATTTATCATAATAACATTAAATCATGGTTTAATTCAGTAAATAATAGTATTAAAACATGGAAGATTGAATAATAACAAAAATTTCATGGTAACATGGTATTAAATTAATAGTACATGGAGATTCATGGATGAAATCATAATTTAAAACATGATAACTTGAAAAGATCATAATTTTATAATTTAAAAGAGTTGTTTGAACTCCATGGATGAAAGGGATCCATAGATTAACATCTAACATACCTGGGTTAATGAATTTGAAGAGATGAATGGAGA
>NW_025862805.1:24516-88123 GCF_002878395.1 Capsicum annuum
AGGAATAGCATGAATTTATCATAATAACATTAAATCATGGTTTAATTTAGTAAATAATAGTATTAAAACATGGAAGATTGAATAATAACAACAATTTCATGGTAACATGGTATTAAATTAATAGTACATGGAGATTCATGGATGAAATCATAATTTAAAACATGATAACTTGAAAAGATCATAATTTTATAATTTAAAAGAGTTGTTTGAACTCCATGGATGAAAGGGATCCATAGATTAACATCTAACATACCTGGGTTAATGAATTTGAAGAGATGAATGGAGAGTTCTTGAGAAATTGCCTTGAATTTGAGAGCTAGGGTTTCTTGTTCTTGAAAGAGGGGATTTTAATTTGATAGAAATTGAAGAATTAATGATTATTTAGGACAATTGGGATAAATTTTGTGTTATAGGACAAGTTTAGGGCTTAGGAAAAAGACCCCAATACCCTTAAACGGATTTAAAACGTAAGCTGAAAACTGACAATCCCTATTTTTGGCCTTGGTGCGACGCGCCACTATCTCGCCAAGCCACTGGAAAAAGGGACAACTGGGACCTAGATAGACGGCATGATGCACCACCATTGCGGTAAGTCTGGAAATTGACAATTGTCATTTGGGCTGTCTATGCGATGTGCTAAGGGTTTAAATAACACTGTTTAACGATTGAACTTAAAATCACCACAAATTCTTACCCGGTTTTTGGATTTGGGCGAATTTTATATCGTTGGAAAGCTAATTAAATTTTCTAACCAATGGTAGGCTCTAAACTGAAGAATAATGAGTGTTTCAAAATTTTATACATGAATACTCATGTATTGGGACTTAGATAATGCTAGGGAAATATGGGGTTTTACAAGATCTCCCTTTTGGGATCATTCATCCCCCAATGAAATTGGTTAGGCTGAGGGAACTGATGGACTAAGTTTATACACCGAATATGAATGTATGATATGTGGAATGTATGACTGAACTAATTCATAAATGCATGACTGACTGAACATGATGTGCGGCTTAAACTGAGCATGACAGAGAAAAGAAAATCTTAAGAAGATTGGTACCTTATACTGAATCTGGATTTACGGAGAAGAGATAAGGGTACTTGGTCCGCATACCTACCTCTGCTTCCCAAGTGGCTCCCTCAATGGAAAGATTCCATCAAAGAACTTGGACTAGTGGAACCTCTTTGTTCCTTAGTCTATGAATTTGATGATCAAGTATTTCGATTGGGAATTCCTCAAAGGAAAGACTGTTCTGAATATCTATACTTTCTAAGGGAACAACTACAGCTGGATCACGAATACACTTTTTCAAAAGATAGACATAGAACACTGGGTGTACTGAGGTTAAATCTGAAGGCAACTTAAGATCGTAATCTACCTTTCCAACACGACTAAGAATTTTGAAGGGACTGACATATTGGGGACTGAGTTTCCCTATCTTGCCGAATCTCTTCACTTTCTTCATGGGAGAGATTTTCAAGTACACGAAGTCATCGACCTCAAACTCGACATCCTTTATCCTCACATCAACATACGATTTCTATCGGCTCTGGGAATCCTTAAGCCTTTCTCTGATCAACTGAACCTTTTCTAATGTATCAAACACCAAGTCAGGCCCTACTACTGCAGCCTCACCTACTTTAAAACAATCAATTGGAGATCTACATCTCCTATAATAGAGAGCCTCAAATGGAGCCATACGAATACTTGAATGATAGCTTTTATTGTATGCGAATTCAATCAAAGGAAAATGGTCATACCAACTACCCGTGAAATTAACAATGCATGCTCTTAGCATATCCTTAAGAGTCTGAATGGTCCTTTATGCTTGACCATATATATGAGGGTGGAATACTGTACTATGGACTTGGGTAGCAAGAACCTTTTGGAATTCTTTCAAAAGTGAAAGGTAAACTAAGGAAACACCTATTAACCTAGCCAACTCTCTGAGATAGAGATTGGTATAGTCCTCGACTGAATAAGAGGTATGGACTAGAAAAAAATGAGCTAATTTGGTCATCTTGTCTATGATAACCCAAATAGAGTCATGCTGATAATAGGTGCGAGGCAAACCTGTCACAAAGTCTATGTTCACTTCTTCCCATTTCCACATAGGAATACTAAACTCTTGCATGGACCTACTAGGCTTCTGGTGCTCAACCTTAACTTGCTGACATATAGAGCACTTAGCTACAAACTCTGTAATATCTCTCTTTATCCCACTCCATTAATAGATCTCCCGTAAATTGTGGTATATTTTAGTGGCCCCTGGATGAATAGAGTAACGCGCCTCATGTGCTTCTACAAGAATTTGTTGCATCAAATCATCTACACCAGGCATACATAATCTACCCTGACAATGCAAAACACCATCTCCCCCTTAGGAGAAAACCTCCACCTTCTGATATCTTACTGATTTTTTTAACTTAACTAGACTGGAATCTCTATCCTACTTTTCCTTTACCTCAGAGACGAGATGACTCTGAGATACTCTGTACCCACACACTACCTTCTGCTAAATAGAGTAAACAGATACCTAGTCGGGCAAGTTGATGATCTTCCTGAGCTAACTTTTTCTTACTATCCTCAATATGACCTACACTACCGATAGACATTCTACTGAGAGCATCAACCACTACATTGGCCTTGCCTGAATAATACAGATCACTCATGTCATAATCTTTCAATAACTCAAACCACCTTCTCTATCGCAAATTCAAATATTTCTGAGAGAACACATACTGAAGGCTTTTGTGATTTGTGAACACATCTACATGCACCCCATTCAAGTAATGCCTCAAAATCTTTAAGGCAAATACTGCAAATACTAGCTCAAGATCATGAGTCAGATAATTCTTTTTATGGGGTTCAAGCTATCTGGAGGCGTAGGCTATGACCTTACCTTTTAGTATAAGGACACAATCCAAACTTACTCTGGATGCATCAAAGTACACAACAAAATAATCTGAACTGTTTGGTAGAGTCAAGACTGGGGCTAAGGTGAGTCGAGTCTTTAACTTCTGAAAACTCTTATCGTAAGAATCTAACCACTGAAACTTAACTTTGTTCTGAGTCAATCTTGACATGGGGGATGCAATAGAAGAAAAACCTTCAATAAATCGATGGTAATAGCCAGTCAAACTTAAGAAACTCCTGATATCTGATGGAGAGATGGGTCTAGGCCAGTTTCTCACTGCTTTAGTCTTTTGAGAATCAACTATAATGCAATCACCAAAAATAATATGACTAAGGAATGCTACTGATCTTAGCCAGAATTCATACTTACTGAATTTAGTGAACAACTAATGAGTTCTAAGAGTCTGGAGCACTATATTGAGATGGTCTACATTATCACTTTTGTAACGGAATAGACAAGAATGTCATCAACGAAGACTATGACAAATATGTCCAAGTACTAATCTGAGGTCTATCTTGGAAAAATAACTGGTACCCTGAAGTTGGTCGAACAAGTCATCGATTCTAGGAAGTGGGTATTTATTCTTGATAGTGACCTTGTTCAACTGATGGTAGTCTATGTACATTCTGAGAGAATCATCTTTCTTACGCACGAATAGAACAGGTGCACCCTATGGGGATATGGTGGGTCTAATAAATCCCTTATCTAAGAGATCCTTCAACTATTCTTTTTTTGTTTGAGTTCAACTGAAACCATTCTGTATGGCAGAATAGATATAGGCTGAGTATCTGGGAGAAGATCTATTCCAAAGTCGATATCCCTTTTGGGAGGAACTCTGGGAAGATCTTTAGAAAATACATCTGAGAATTCATTTACTACTAGGACTGACTCAAGAGTAGATGTTTCGTAGTTAGAGATTTTTACTTGTACAAGATGATAGACACACCCCTTGGATATTATCTTTCTATCCCTAAGGTAAGAAATCAACTAACCCCTAAGAGCTATAGTACTACCTCTCTATTCAAGGACTGGTTCATTTGGAAACTAAAAATGAACTATTCTATTTCTACAATCAACTGAGGCATGATATGAGTGGAGCTAATCCATGCTGAGAATGATGTTGAAATCCATTATCTCTAACTCTACGATATCAACTAAAGTAACTTTCTGAAATATTGTGACCAGACAGTTCCTATATACCTGTTTGGCTATAATGAAAACGCACACTAGGGTAAAGGGCTCTGTTAGATTTTTAGGACTTACTCTAAAATTGATAGCTATATATTGAGTTACAAAAGAAAGAGAAGATCTAGGGTCTAGTAAAGCTTAAACATGTAAGTGAAAGACCTGCAACATACCAGTAACTACGTTAGGAGAATTTTCCTGATCTTGGTAAGACTGAAGAACATATAATCTATTCGGACACTAACTACTGGTAGCACTGGAAATGGCACCCTGCTGAGTTGGACGGCCTGATGGAATTGATAACTGATGGGACTGGCCTTGATAGCGCGCATCCCTACCATTATGAGGAACTACCTAAAACTCCCAAATCTGATGGACTGGCTTACTATACCCGAAGCACATATCACTACTTGCTCTACATTCACCCTGATGGTGTCTGCCACATATCCGACATAAAGGATTGGTACAAGCATTGCTAACAATGACTTGGGATTTAGAGCCTGGTGCCCTATCCCTATTGTAGTTTTTGAAGAAGGTACTGGGGCTGAAGACCTCTGATGAAACTAAGGACGGTTACCACCTTCTAACTTTGGCTGATTAAAATTAAAACTACCCATCCTAGCTCTCTTGTTTTCTCTCTCTCTCTCTCCTTAATATTTTTCTCCTCTATCCATTGAGCATGAACCATCAGCCTAGACAAATCTATCTCAATAATCAGCATTACGGTCCTACACTCCTTGACCATACTATAAGACACACCAGATATAAACTTACTCATCTTGGACCTATTATCACCTACCTTATAAGGAGCATACCAAGGTAACGGAGTAAACTTTAAAGAATACTCTATCACACTCATGCTGCCTTGCCTCAAATTAATAAATTCTAACACCTTGGGCCCTCATAGCATCCGTTACCTTCTGAACCATATCTAATAATTCCTGTGAATCTTCTTCAGACTTGGACCCCATGAAAGAAGGATGATTCATCTGGGTGAAATCCCAACTTCCGATTGCAACAGTATTGGCCACTGGGTTGGCCAAAACAATAGGTGTCCATTTATTTTAGGCTGCTATGGAGTTCTCTAGAGTAGTAAACGCAACCCTGAATTCTACGTGAGAGATATTCTTGTCCAGAGGATCTTCTTGGATGGGCTGAGGGGCTTTCTGTTCTTCTTCTGTTCTTCTTGGGAGGCATGTTCTGTAAATGGAAGGAAGAAATGGATTAGATAGGTAGTTTAACTTGAGATCATGCTCACTCGCATGACATGGATACCGAAAGAAGGGAAAATTTTCCTAAACACCTTGTAGCCTCTCGTCCATATGTGTGGGGTGCTACACACCTATGCACAAGACTCTACTCGATGTGGACTTCAAACTTCCTAGGAAACTTTAAAAACTTAGGCTCTGATACCAAGTTTGTAACGACCCGAGACTACCCATAGTCATTACACGGTGCTTACAGTGCCGAGAGACCACAAGAAAACCCATGAGCTGGTACCTGCTGTGAGCACTAGATAACATGATCATAAACGCAAAAGAATACTAACATACTATAAATTTTAATAGCTAATTTTAAAATTGAAATATGAGTCTATAGAAATAACTGACTTAATCGGATAAAATAGTGATAAACTAGATAATTACTGTAATATTTGAATACTGAATAACTAACTCTAACGTCTGAAAAGCCTCTAAAACTGACTAACTGAATATGAGTTGATGGGACAGGCCCCACCTAGAAGTATAAGGACTTATCACTACTACTGCTGAAGGTCTGATAAGCCTAATCACAAGCCGAGAATTGAGCATCAGAACCTATGATATAATACATCATAGCGCAAAAGAAAAGGTATGTGATCAGTACTTTAAATATACTGGTATGCTAATTGAGGCAGACTGATATGCATGGTTTGATGAATAAAAATAATAAACTATCTCAATATACATGTAAAGCATAGGATATTGAATAGAGAACATGAAATCTGTAGACACTAGAGAGACATGAAATATGTAAATACTGTGTATACATAAGAATCTGTAAATATTGAAAATACATGAAAATATGTAGACACTGAGGATGCATGACCAAGAATATAGCATGAATTGAGTAAAATCTGTAAACTCAAATACTGAAATGACTGAAATCTATATGCTTTGGTCAAACAACATTAAGGCAGAATAACTAAACTGAGAGTGTAATTGAGACTTTATATGAGACTGTGGGAGGTATCATCTAATCGACATTCCCCAATTTAAGCTAATTGGGGGCCAACCTGTAACCCCAGTTGGAAGGGTATTAATACCATGCCATGAGTACTAACAATGGCTGTGTGGATCCTCTAAACTAATATAATGTCCAAAGGACTAAGGGTGTTATGCCTAAACAGACGGGTGACCCCTGTGAGATAGTCAAGCCTAATCTGATGGGTGACTACTCATATCCTATGCTGGCTATGTAGTTCTGGAGTATAGGGATTTCTACTAATGACTCTACCTATCTGATAGGGAAGCTGCCATCCCTACACTCGCTCGGTGCTAAATCCTACTCCTAACTGAAAGACACTAAGATACTAGATTGTTCTGAGTTTAACTGACTGGTATTTGACTATTCTGAAGTGGTCATAGTATATTCTGAATACTTTTTTGTAATGTACTAAGACTAGAATAAATAAACATCTATGCATTTTTTGTATTCAATACCCCCATGAATCAAAACAATTATAGTAAAATGGCACTAACACTTGGAGATCAAAACATGAAGGCTCTTAGTAATTAAATCACTCTTGTAGGTATTTTATCAAACACTTGTAGTTCATGGTTTAAAACAATCATAGGACTGTCATGAAATTTGTAGGAATAGCATGAATTCATCATAATAGAATTAAATCATGGTTTAATTCAATAAATAATAGTATTAAAACATGAAAGATTGAATAATAACAACAATTTCATGATAACGTGGTATAAAATCAATAGTACATGGAGATTCATGGATGAAATCATAATTTAAAACATGATAACTTGAAAAGATCACAATTTTAGAATTTAAAAAGGTTTCTTGGACTCCATGGATGAAAGGGATCCATGAATGAACATCTAACATACTTGGGTTAATGAATTTGAAGAAATGAATGGAGAGTTCTTGAAAAATTGCCTTGAATTTGAGAGCTAGGGTTTTTTGTTCTTGAAAGAGGGGATTTAAATTTGAGAGAAATTGAAGAATGAATGATTATTTTGGTCAAATGGCCTAAATTTCATGTTTTAGGACGAGTTTAGGGCTTACGAAAAAGACCCAAATACCCTTAAATGGATTTAAAATGTAAGCTGAAAACTGACCATCCCTATTTTTGGCCTTGGCGCGATGCACCACTATCATGCTAAGCCATTGGAAAAGGGACAACTAAGACCTGGACAGATGGCGTAACGCGCTACCATCACGGTAAGACTGTGGATTCCATTTTGGCCATATCCACGATGCGCCATGATATCGGAGGCCTACTGGAAATTGACATATGGGAAATTGGCCCGCTCCGCGATACGCCATTATGCAGAGTCACACTAGAAATTGACAATTGTCATTTGGACAGTCTACATGATGCGCTAAGGGTTTATAAACTGTGTTTAATTACTAAAACTTAAAATCGCCGTAACTTCTTACTCGGTTATCAGATTTGGGTGAATTTTATATCGTTGGAAAGTTAATTGAATTTCCTACACATTGGCAGGCTCTAAACTAAAGAATAATGAGTGTTTCAAAATTTTATACTTGAATACTCATGTATTGGGACTTAGATAATGCTAGGGAAATACAGGGTATTATAATCTGCCATAGAATCACGATTATATATAGACACAATATGATTCCTATACATACATCTAGCCACAATGGAGTTGCCAATATGGGTAGAAACAGAGAATGGTTTTAGAATAACTTTAGTCTCAAACCACAAACTGACTGACACATACAGGGTCATATAAGACAAAATAAAACCATGGTCAATCATCACATACACATTATGGGATAAAATTTGTAACATACCAGTCACTATATCTGGCAAAGCCTTTGCATTCTAGAGGTTGGACAAAGCATATAACCAGTTCTGACCTACCCCGGTAGCTGAAATAATACCTTTGAAATGTTGTGGTGGCGCTGAGGAATTGGCTTAAGACCTGGGACCACCAAAGTTTCCTCTGGCTGAAGGATAATCTCTATGAAAATAGCTTAACTAACCACAAGTATAGCACACTAAGCTGCCTAACTAACACTTCTCTGGGTGATGTTTACTGCAAGTCCCACATCATTGAAACAACCAACGTGTAGGGGCCACACTACCTTAGGACTGAGTACCCTGCACCTTCCAATCACTACTAGGCAAAAGGTTATATTATTTGTGATCAACCGGGGCGCTAGTTAATGTCTGAGAATTTCCCCAAAAATTCTTTTTGGACCACCTATTTCCCCAATTACCACCTGGTGATTATTGTAAATCTATTCTGCAGATCTGGCCCTCTTGGCTTGCCTGTCTTTTTTCCTTACCTCTGCCATCATTTTCTTCTACTCTTCAACCTGTTGCATCTGGATAGAAAACCTGGAGAAGTCCACGTCTCTATTTAGCATTTCTCCTTTGCATTTCAATACTAGATCATCCATGAGACCGAATGCAAGCTTTTTCATGCGAGCTCTCATGTTACCCTCCAATTCTGAAGCATAGCGGGATAACTGGTTTAACTTCTGTGTGCACTCCTTGACACTCATATTCCCTTGTTTCAAGTTCATAAATTCTTTAGCCTTTGATTCGCTCAATTCCCGTGGATAGAACTAATGAAAAAAGACTTCACAAACTCACCCCATGCTGAAGGCTCAATATCTCTACCCTTTGAATCCTCCCATTCATTATACAACTGATTGGCTATATCCTTCAACTAATAAGCCACCAATTCAACCCCTCCATCCTTATTCTCATACGTAACCCAGAAAAATTTCTCTAGTTTATCAATGAAACCTTATGGGTCCTCCTCCACCTTCATACTTGTAAACATAGGTGGGTTCAGTCTCATGAATTGACCAACCCATGTAATCTTAGATAAACCTGACACAGATTCTATATCTTTAGATCGATCGACCTGAGAAGCCACTAAATGAGATATCATATGCATAGACTATCAAAACTCAATATTAGATACCTTTCTCTGGGCCTTCTACGTATGATTGACTTCAAATTGAGGATCTTGGGGTGGACTATTCTGAATAGAAGGAACTCCCAGAGTAGAAAAAACCTTTGGAGTATAAGATCTATTATGAGTCTATATCCCATGGGTAGGGTAGACATCTTTATCTTGAGCATTATATTCCTTGGATCTATGTGGAGGCATGATCAATTGATGAAAGATAGAAAATTAGTGATTAGAGGACATCGAGACTCTATAGCACAAACTAAATCATGAAAAGAACAGAGACATTCCTAAATGCCTTGTAGCCTCCTATTTATAAATGTGGTGCACTACACACCCATAAACAGGACTCTACTCAACAAAATTTCAAAGACACCCTGGGACCATGAAGGCCCAGGTACCCATCTCTACCTGGTAATCATGCACTACATCTATACAATGTAATGAAATGCAGAAAATTATTATATGGAAACATGGTCAATCTTGTAATTCAACTAAATAATTTAAAATAAAATCCATAAACCTCTAACAACATCTAACATCAGTCTGACAAATCTCTAATACATTAAATCCAACATCTCTTCTAAACCTAGGACAAGCTCTTAGTCAGACCATAAACCCAAATGAAATAACAAAGTCTAATAACCAGGCCTTCCGCAATAGAGAAGTCTCATAAAATGCAAGTCTCAGACACACCAATCTACTACTTAGCGGGACCCCAAGATAGTACCTCAAATCCTAAAATATAGGGGTCAATATAGATGTACTGGTATGCAGAGCAGTCCAAAATAAAGTGCTTTTAAATAACATAAGTGAGAGCCTTTTATAAAATGTTATTCATGAATAATTTAGAAATACATGGGCAGTTTCAATGACTTTAAAGTAATTCTATAGATTTAATTTATTTCTTTGGTTTACTTCTGAGCTAGGTCGTACATCCTAAAGTCTGATATTCCATGGGTTATATGGAATCTTCCTTTGACTCAACGGCTAAGCCTCCAACCCAAGTTTGCCGCAAGAGTTGGAGTTTCTGATTCTGATATGCCACAAGAAACTAGGCCAGTGTATAATCCCTCTTAGGGACATAATAACTTGTCTCAACAAAACACAATTTTGGGCAGTGAGTTATTTGAACTCGTGCCTTCTTTGAGTAGCTACCTAACATATCTTAAGCCTATTTGTTTAACATTTTAAAATATGCATCTTTCTGATATCAAATTCTGAAAATCTAAATGAAATCTGACTTCTACTCTATTCTGAGTCTGTTATAGCATTATCTATCTTAGTATCATCATACCATGACTTGCAAGTCATTTCTAAGCCATGAAACTTCGTATTATAGTCCTTTCATTTAAAATGTTGTGTTTAGACCACTAAACTATTCAAAGAACATAAGAGGGTGAATATGGTGGAATTCATGAAAAACTTAGACAAAGATCCTCAATTTAAATTCCCAAACACGTAGTGGTCAAGTATCTTGTAACAAACCATGAAACTCTTTAAATAATCAATTTTGTTTATGTAATTAAGAAAATGCCCTCTCTTAATATCATAACCAATACCAAGTCAATAAACAATATTAAAGACATTAATATCATGCTTCTCAATATTCAATTGAATAGTTCATAATAAGAGAGGGAGTATAATTCCATGCTCTCAATTCATGTTTCAAAATTCAAAGCACATGCATACATATATATGATCAAAAATCGAATTTAAGGGGGAGACCTGAAGACACAAACATTATTATCAAAAAGGTTCGTAATGCATAATGGTTAATGTAAATTCGAAGACTCTTTATGAATATATGAATCATAAACATTCAAAATATCATCAAAATGATTCTACCATGCCTATGTAGTCTAGGAAAATCCCACCTACCTTATGTTACTTAATTCGAAGAATGGGACTCAAATCTTTACCCGTCTCTTGGAAATCTTGAACTTAAGGATGGGTTTTTGATCTTTTAGGAGGGAAGTTAGAGTTTTATTCTTGATGGATTTGAGTGAATTTGGGCATAATATTCTCTAAAGATGTTTTAATTTACTGTTAACACAATTTTGGGCTATAGGGAAAAGATGAGACTGCCCCTCAATTTTTAAAAGTTACTGTAGAATCTTATTTGTTGGGCTTACCAAGATGCAGTAGAGGTCCCACCACTATAGTATCAAAATGCGGTGCAATTGCGGTGACCTTATATTTTCAAATTCAAAACACGACTAAAACCCCATCCAAAAAATCTAAAACTTCCCCGAGACATCTCCTTTACACCCCTGAACATAAATCAACTCAAAAATATATGTCTCGGGGTTGGAAAGGTTGATTTAGAAATCATTGAAGTTTAGGAGCTTAAAATATGACTAAGTCTTTTTAACACTTAGGAAAATTCCTAGTTGTTAGCTTTTGAAGCATGCTACTAAGTGTGGTATCGAGTCGAGAATACTGCAGGGTGTTAACGATCATATAGACCCCATGCTGACAAACATGATTTCTAATATTGGTCCCCTCGGGACCTCCACTATCAAGGCAAGATACACTACCCCGTTTAAGCCTAAATTAAAATCATTATACACATAAACCCATCCGTTAACCCAAGAGTCAGTTATTAAGGCATTTACTATAATGGTATCGTTATACCAATTATGCTTTCAAGCTAATCCATTTATGCCATTCAAATCAAATTAACCAATTTGACTCCAAAGTTCTATTTTCATCCAAAACTGTGACCCTCAAGGCCTTTCAAAATCATTTTTATCCGTTTAGCCTTTAGTGCAATGGAATAGTATAAAAGAGCAAATAAAACCATGCAATTATTACGTACTTGAAACCAATTTGCAGGAGTGTTGAGGTTGATTCTATTACCAAGTAAAAATTCCATCAATTTGAAAAAACCCTTGTTCCCCATTAAAATTCCCCTAATAATGCACTTATTTAGTCTAAAAATCATTTATTAAAGCATGAATGACATATATAAAGCATAGGAAAACCATTCCAATAATAAACAATTAAAAGTACTCAACCTAATTTCAAACCCAACCATTAAAATCACATGAACAATGATTAAACATATTCCATAGTATACAATTTAAGTTAGGGATAAAAGACATGCCTGAAATACCTTCGATGAAAATCTAAAGTTTGAAGCTTGAAGGTTAATCCCTTATGAACCATTTTTTTTGCTTGCTTTGGGGGGTTAAAGAGGAGAAGAGTGAGGTTTTGATTTTAAAATTCATGTTAAAGTGGTCCTTGGAATGTTATTAAACCATGTGTAAAGTGTAAAGGGAGTAAAATACCGAAAAAACCTTAATTGAAACTTGCAAGAATTCTTGGCCAAATCGTCACAACTTAGGTAACGACTCGTGTGGTCCGACCATAAGTCATTACCTGGACTTATCAGTTGAGGGTCAAATTTCTGAAACCTCACTGTTATGACCATGATTCACTCATCACGACTCATTAATAGTCATCACGAGTGGCGATGAAGACTCATGATCAAGATAGTCTCACTGTTAACACAACCAATCCCACTCCATGACTCGTGCTGAGTGATAAAGACTTATCATCTAAGTCGTGGTTAGGGAAGTTTCGATAACCCCACTAGAAAATTCAGAGTCTAGAGCCCAGGGTTATGACTTTATTCCCTCTTAGGATCATTGGTTCCCAAATAACGAATTGGGAGACCCTTAGGAAGACAACAGAGTGAATACAAATAGAATGCAAGAACCAATTTTTGAAATATGATAAGAAAGAGACAAACTTATACCTTATGCATTTTTATCCAACACGAGGAACAGAACGGGTATTTGACCTTCATATCTTCATCAACTTCCTATGTAGTCTCTATCACCTTCTAAATCCTCCAAAGAACCTTTACCAAACCTATATCCTTAGTTCTCAACCTACAAACTTGTCTATCTAGTATCACCACTATGTCTTGCACATAATGTAAAGAATCCATAACACCAACATTCCCAATATGCACTATCAAAGAAGGATCTGCACACACTTTTCAGCATAGACACCTGGAAAACAGGATGAATAGAAGCCAAATTTGTAGGCATATCTAACTGATGAGCTACATTTAAAACTCTCTTTACACCCTGATATCAACTAATGTAACAAGGGCTAAGCTTCCCTTTCTTTCCAAACCTCATTACATTTTTCATAGGAAAAACCTTAACAAACACTCAATCAATAGTCTCAAAATCTAACACCATCATTCTCATATCCACATAATAATTTTGGACACTGTAAGCAGTCTTAAGACTTTATTTAATCACCTACACCTTCTTCAAGGCTTGGTAAACCAAGTCAGGATCAAATAATCTGGTCTCACCAACCTCGAACTATACAATAATAGACTTACACATCCTACTATAAGGAGTCTCAAAATATTCCATTTGGATGCTATAGTGATAACTATTATTATATGCAAACTCAACAAAAGGCAAATATCAACCCAAGTACCCTTAAAATTAATCAGACATGCCCTTAGCATATCCTCTAAAGTCTGTATAGTCCACTTCACTTGTCCATCCATTTGAGGGTGGAAAGTGGTGATAAGGTTCTCCTGTGCACCCAAACCTTTCTAAAATAAATGCTAGAAGTGAGAAGAGAATTGCTTATCTCGATCTGAAATGATTGACATCGGCACTCAATGTAACTTAACTATCTTCTTAATGAACAACTTAACATAATTTTTCCTTGAATAGGTAGTCTTCACAGGAAAGAAATGAGTAGACTTTGTCATTCTATCCACAATGACCCTAGTGGAATAATACTAATTGTGAGACCGCGAAAGACCTATAACAAAATCCATATTTATCATCTCCTACTTCACATGGCTATGTTTCCCAAAACTAACCTCCTATTAAGTATGCTACAGTCGATGTCAAATACAATAACCCAAACTAGGTTGGGGTCAAATCCATATTGAAATAGTTTAACAGTAGCTCAAACTTGAAAAAGTTCACGAGCAATGCAGAAAAGTAGCTGGGGGGAATTTGAAGTTAAAAGTGAGTAGTAATAGAACTTTAATGCTTGGGTTTATAAACAATAAAAGACAAACACTAGGACTGTTTCCCCCCTGGATTATTTACTCCATAAACTTCTAGTGTTCAATTCTCCTATACTCTTTCTCTATATGTAAATTCAATAAGTAAACTGTCTTGTGAACGTGTTGATAAATCTTACCCTTTACATTTTGAGTATCGGGGTATTGAGTTATTTCCCCTTGCCTATGACCTTAGTTTAACTGTCACCTTTTGAGTCTCACGTTGATTAAATGACATGGCAGGATTATAAGATGGACGTGAATCTCAAATTTTGAGAAATCCTAAAGCTTCTGTAGTAGCTCTGAGGTCAATTAATATAAAGAAGATTAAGATACTTACAACGACAATAGAATAAATGAAACTCATACTTCCTCTACAAAGCTAATCCTCCAGGGTTCCCACAACCCTAGTCAAGAAAATTAGCCGCTCATGTTTATGCAATAACCTATGATAATCATTAAAGAACACATGTAATTAATTGTACCATTATGAGAGACAAAAAATCCATATCTCCAATTAAATCAAAACCTAAAATCTTAAGAACAAAATCTCAATGATCAAAGTATGCTAAAAGTATGTTATGTAATGTAACAGTGCGTAAAATAATAAAGGAATAACCCTACGGTACTTATAGTATCTCCAAATAATAATAAAATCCTAATAAAAATAGGATAGGAAAAGCATGTCGGCACAAGGTATGACTCATGTAGTGTACTCGTAAGGTCTTCTTATAAGTTGTACGTTGCTAGTCATATGCATTCCAGTAACTAATCTTCAGGGCTTTAATCTTATGTTGATTTTACAATTCATTACCACAAGTCGTAAGCATTCCTTACGACTTGTGGTCTTAAATCTTCATCACTTGATCCTTAGACTATCAGTGTCTTGAACACTGGTCTCTATACAACTTCATCTTATGAGTCGTAATCAGATCTTACGACTCATATACTTCTGTGATTTCAACTCTGAACTTTTGTTTTGGATTTTGCCCTCTTTATGACTACTCCCCAGGACTAATATGATGAATGTACGACTTATCTGCCTGTCTCGTAAAATGGTCAATCTTCTCTATTTTTAGCATTTATCTTCCATTTTCATTCCAAGACCATTATTAACCTATATAACTTACAAAAAGCACAAAACCATATAGTTTCTGCAAAAATAACCTAAGTCCAAGCATAAATTTCTTGTTTTAAGCATCGAATGTGCCGTGTTTCCATAGCACATCAACCCCCACAACTTAGACATTTGCATGTCCTTAGGATTATCACAATTCATACCCACAACGACATGATTCTTTACTTTAGAAAACTTTGTGCCATAATTTGGTAGTTGATTTCTTATTCTTCCCAAGAACATCTTTTTATCCCCACTTTTATATTATTTGTCAACGAAAAAAACAACTGTGTATAATGACTCTGTGTGTTAGTGTGACATGCAAGAATCTAATGATGGCTTTATATTAGCAATGAACAACTAGGTCCAATTAATATACAGTACCTAGATAGATAAGTAACTTGACATCGTAACCCATGCACCCTCATATTTAAAGAAGTCCCTATCTCTCATCTTGGTTCATTTTATTATCTTATGGACAGTCTGGAGACACTTTCACCTACAAAAAAGTTCTGAACAGTTAATAAAAAATGCCACAGGCTTTCCCTTATTCTCTTTACCTAATTTTCAGACGGTCAGACTAGGATCACTAAAGGACTTTGTTAGGATTATAACTGTGGTGCCTCGAGAAAATTTTAAACAAAGTACAACTTTCGCCCATAAAGAAATTACGGGATAAAGGAAAACAAATGAAGTAGAATGTTTATGTATACATGTTATTTGTACGTTATTGCTGCTAAGGTAAAGACTTAAGAAGTATTGTTATACTATATATATGATAAGTGTATAGTTGTGAGGGCCACCCTTTTTTATAATTTCCCTATTTAGTAGCAAAAAAAAGGGGCAAATATTCCCTTTTGTTCATTGGAACTCCTGGCAGTTATAAGGGAAAGAAAGAAAAAAAAAGTAAAAGGATCGTGCAAGCCCAAGGTTTCAACTCCATATTTTCCAACAAATACAAAAAGGAGAAATTGGTTTTCTTGCTTGGGTTCTAAGGCGTGAAGAAGTAGTGCTATCCATACTCCTTCTTTTTGTCCTCTTCTCTTTTTTTTAACATCGAGGGATCAATTTCATATTTAGACTTGGGATTGAATTTTAAAGGGTAAATTCTCTATCCCTTTCTCAAACTTATTTATGAATTCGTATGTAAAGATAGTTAATTTGAATCTTGGTACTAACTCTTAAAGTGGGATGCTTGATTTGTATCTTTGCATTACTTGAATAGGGTTCATGGAAAAAAAGAAAGGGGAAAAACGAAGAATTTTGTTTAAAGAGGAGCTTTTGGGAATTTCTATCGATTGGGTAGTTTTACCCTTAAAGTGTATAAGTTAGAAAAGTTAGAATCTATTTCTTTCTTATTAAGGAAGTCGATTAATTTGGGACATATGTGAAGATTATTGGAATAAGTTATTAAATGCTCCTATGGATTACTTATGGATATATATGTTATTCTTGTAGCTAATAAATTGCATAATGGATAGTGGGAACTAGTGCTGGGAAGGTTAAAGGTTTCAATAACACGGGTTAAATTACTTGAGGATTTAATTACTATCGTAGCAAGTAAAGCATTAAGGCATGTAAAGCTAAACCTTCTCTCTCTCCTAAAGCACCACCCTACATCATGTGTTCCATCTTATCTACTTCAAGGTAGTTCTTATGAAATACAAAGACAGAACCTTATATTGTTGTACTCATTATTCTCTCTTTCTACCCTCGAGCTTCTACGTATCTATCTTGCCCTCCTTGTGTCAAGTATTCATATTATTTTATGTTTTTATAAATCAATTTACTTAGAAGTTCTTAAGCCTTATGTTATATATATATATATACACACATTACAAGTTAGGAACAAAAGTAAGTAGTAATGTCATAGTTACACTTGTATATGTTAGCTAAATAATCACTATTATAACTTATATGTCATAGGACTTCAAGGCATTGTTTGATAAACATTGATGATGGGAGGGTATATAGGTTTGGCTTGGCATAAAGCTCGACGTGATTCTATGCATAGGATTGAGACCAGACCATTATAGAGAGCCCAACTATTGGGCGTACCCGCCTTTGTGGCATCATTTGTATTTGGAGTCAGTTGGAGCGTTATGTACTGGTTTTCCCTGACTTGAGCTAATAAATGGCATATATGGCTTGTGGGCAGAGCCTCATAGTGAGCCCCTGGGTGCGGCATACCTAGATACAAACTGCGATTATAGCTACACATGTGAGATCATATCATTGGGTATGTGAGCCATATATGCTTTATACTTACCTTAGATTGCCTTCGGTAAGCCATCATATGATCATTTGTATGACTTATTTGATAAGTGCATCACCTAGACAAAGTATAGGTCCTATATTCCGATGAATATTTTTCTAAATATTAGATATGATGCTAATAAAGTTGGTACATAAGTTATCAGTTCATATCGTATATGTGTTTTGGTTAGCTCATCCATTTTCCATTTATCATTTGACTCATATGAGCTTCCGTATTTATCCAGCTATTATCCAGCTAACATATATTTTTAGCCCACCATATTTTATTAATACAGGCTCAGATCCTTGACGTTCACATTAGACTCTTTTTCCATTTTCAGCTGGTATTTTGGTGAGCTCCAACTCTCTCTGGAGCCAGTGTATGCCCAATAGTTTTTTGTATATGTATAAGTCTCTAGTTGGGAATGTCGGGCCTAATGCCATCTAGTCACTTGTAGTATAGTGTGTTTACCTAACTAGAGTATTCATGGACATCGCGTAGTAGTGTATTGTATAGTCTTGCTAATATAACCCCCCTCGTGTACGTATATATCTTTTGTTAGGTATTGTGCTCACTATTGTCTCATAATCTTGTATATGTCCCTTAGTGCTAATAAAGTAAGTGTGTACGTCTCTTGTCCGTTGTCATCCTTTTGGGACATGACAAACTTGGTAACAGAGCATCTAGGTTTAGGTATCTTAGGAAGTCTATGAAGCCATGTCTAGTAGGGCCTTACTTATAAATGTGTTGTGCGCCATATTTATAAATAAGGGACTGCATAGACATTTAGGAATTTGACCTTCATGTATAACCTAGATCGTGCAGTAGAGTGAGTTAAGTCATAGAAGAATACTTCTAACTCCTATTCTGCTTATTTGTAATACAGACCATGTCTACTACAGAAAAGGATAAAATAGCCCAGCAGACTGCTACTAGCACTACTCAGGAGGCAACCACTACTGGGTCATCTCCCATATTGGTGGATCTGAATAGGAATCAAGAAATTTTATTGGGTTCTATGCCTCCAGGTTCTCAAATAGAAGGGATGGAATGACCTACAGGGGTTTCTGCAGCTCTAGTGGTACCTACAGTAGTTCCTATCCCACCTCCAGGAGCCTTAGATCTATATCTTAAGGAAGCAATATAGTTGCTTGCACAGTTGGTCACCGCTCAAGCTTAAAGACATAATATGGACGTACCTATTTCTACTCAAGTAGGGGTAACCGAATCTAGAATCAAAGATTTTCTTCATATGAATCCACCAGAATTCACAGGTTCTAAGCTTGTAGAGGACTCTCAACAATTAATTAATGAGGCTTAGAGAATTTGCAAGGTGATGCAGGTCTCTGATACAAATGTAGTTGAATTGGTTGTCCATCAACTGAAAGATGTTGTTGATTGGTATGAGATATGGGTTTCCTCGAGAGGTCAGGAAGCTCCTCCAGCGGTTTGGGAAGAATTCGCAGAAGCCTTTATGGATCATTTCATGCCATTAGATCTCAGAGAGGCAAAAGTGGATGAATTTGTATCTTTAAAGTAGGGTAATCTTGGTTTCAAGGAGTATTGTTTGCAGTTTACATAGTTGTCCAAATATGCTTCAGAAGTGGTTAACACACAAGCAAAATGGATTCATCTCTGTGTGAATGGACTTGAGGGTCCCTTAAAAGACCTTCTTTCTATTGCTGCTATTAATAAAGATTTGGATATAGCAAAGATCATAGCGTGTGCTCAACAGTTGGAGTAAGACCAACATAACCGCTAAGAGGAAAATGAGAAGGAGTAGAGTAAGAAAGCTAGGATGACCAGCCACTATCAGGAGAGCGGTGGAGATTCCACTAGTAGAGGGATACCTAGGCAAACCCAGTCAGTTGTGTGCTCCACATCTAATGCTTTAGGTCAGTTTTCAAGGTGCAGGTTTGAGCAAAGCTAGATTTCTAGAGCACCAGACTTAGTCGAGGGTTACCTCCTCAACCTACATGCAAGCTGTGTGGCCGACCATATAGAGGAAAGTGTCAACATAGTTCAAATGCACTGGTATGTTATAGAGGGTCATATGGTACGTGATTATCCATAGCTTAGAGGTAAAGGTAGAGGTAACCGATCATAGCCTACAGGGTCTGCATCAGCTTTATCTTTATCAGTGCCTTCTTCTTCTCACTATCCTTAGACATCAGCAGGTAGAGGATCTGGTAGGAGTAGAGTGCCTGGTTTGGGCACAGGCCCAAATAGTATGTATGCACTAGCTGGTTGGCAGGATTCAGAGGCATCTCCAGATGTAGTCACAGGTACCTTAGCTGTCTTTTAACATGATGTACATGCCTTAATAGACCCAGGATCCACCTTATTATATGTTACCCTATTTGTTGCTAAGAAGTTTTTAATAGAGTCAGAGTTGTTATGCAAACCATTTGCAGTATCAACTCTAGTAGGAGATTCTATTATAGCCACACGGGTCTATTGTAATTATGTTGTGACAGTATGTGGTCGTGCTACATTGGTTAATCTAATCAAACTTGAAATGGTCGATTTTGATGTTATTATGGGGATAGATTAGTTATCCTCCTGCTATGCTATAGTTGATTGTCGAGCCAAGATGGCTTATTTTGACTTCCTAGGAGTGCCAATCTTAGAGTGGAGGGGTGATTCTATGATTCCAGAAAATAGGCACCAACTTTGGGATCCATACCAGTGGTGAATGAGTACTCAAATGTGTTTCCTGATGAACTTCCTAGATTATCTCCTATTAGAGAGATCAATTTCGGTATTGATGTGGATTTTGGTACGCAACCGATATCAATTCCACCTTATAGAACGACGCCTATTGAACTGAAAGAGCTCAAAGAACAGTTAAGGAATTACTTGACAAAGTTCTCATTCATCCCAGTATATCACCTTGGGGTGCGCCAGTGCTTTTTATATGCAATAAAGATGCCACGTTGTGAATGTGTATAGATTAAAGGAAACTGAACAAAGTAACAATAAAGAATAAGTGCCCTTTCCCCTGAATAAATGACTTATTCAATCAATTGTAGGGATAAATGCTTTTCAAAGATTGATTTGAGGTCCATTTATTACCAGTTAAGAATTTGTGAAGTAGATATTCCTAAAATAGCCTTTCGGACAAGATATAGGCACTTTGAGTTTCTTGTCATGTCATTTGGGTTAACGAATGCTCCGGCAGCCTTCACGGACATGATGAATAGGATTTTCAAACCCTTTCTTGATATGTATGTGATTGTATTAATAGATGACATTTTAATATATTCACATAATGAAGTTGAGCATGCAGATCATTTGAGGTTAGTATTACAAACACTTAGAGAGCACTAGTTGTATGCTAAGTTCTCTAAGTGTGAGTTTTGATTGACCTCGATAGCCTTTTTTGGTCATGTGGTATCTAGAGAAGATATCAGAGTAGATTCTAAAAAGATAGACGCTGTGAAGAATTGGCATCAACCAACCACTGCTACTAAGGTGCATAGTTTCTTGGGCTAGCCGGTTACTATAGGAGATTTGTGGAGGGATTTTTTCTCAATTTTTGCCCCATTGACCAAACTTTCACAGAAAATGGTTAAGTACAAGTGGTTGATGCTTGTGAAAGAAGTTTCCAGGAGCTAAAACATAGACTGAGTACTATGCATGTACTAGCCTTACCAAAGGGCACAAAAGGATATGTAGTGTACTGTGATGCTTCAGGTGTTAGTTTGGGTTGCATCCTAATGCAGTATGGAAGAGTTATAGCATATGCTTCTCGATAATTAAAGAAGCATGAACAGAATCATCCCACTCATGAGTTAGAGCTTACAGTAGTGGTATTTGCACTAAAATTTTGTGTCATTATTTATATGGAGTGTATGTTGATATATTTATAGATCATAAGAGTCTTCAATATCTATTTAAGCAGAAATAGTTGAATCTGAGACAAACAAGGTGGCTAGAGTTATTGAAAGACTATGATATCAATATTGTCTATCATTCAGGCAAAGGTAATATTGTAACTAATGCTCTTAGTCGACTATCCAGGGTAATCTAGCACATTTGCCACCTGTTCAGTGGGAAGTAGTGAGAGATGTTCACAAATTGGCAAACCTTGGCATTCTCCTTATGGATTTTGAAGATGGTGGCATTACGGTTCTCAATGCAGCTGAGTCATCACTTGTGGCATTAGTTAAACAGGGGCAGTATGATGACCCCTTATTGCTCCTATACAAAGTAGGAATTCAACAACATCGAATTGCAATATTTGAACCAGTAGATGATGGAACTTTGAGATGTCAAGGTAGATTATATGTACCTAATGTGGATGAGTTACGACAACAAATTATAGCTAAGGCTCATTGCTCTGGTTATTCTATTCATCCCGGCTCTAAAAAAATGTATCATGATCTTAAAGAGATGTACTAGTGGAATGATATGAAGAAAGATATGTGGCATAATGCTCTAATTGTTAGCAACTGAAAGGGGAACATCAAAAACTCGGTAGCCTAGCACAAACCTTTAGTATTTCCGTGTGGAAGTGGGATGCTATTAATATGGACTTTGTTGTAGGCTTACCTTTTTCTTATCGAAGACATGACTATGTTTGGGTAATAGTTCATCGGTTGACAAAATCAGCCCATTTTCTTCCTGTTAAATCTATCAGCATAGTTGAAGATTATGCCAAGCTTTATGTAAAAGAGATTGTCCACCTACACAGGACCCTAATGTTCATTATTTCAGATAGAGGTTCCCCGTTTAAAGCTCAGTTTTAGAGATCATTTCATAAGAGCTTAGGTACGTAGGTGAACCTTAGTACTTTATTTCATCATCAGACAGGCGGCCAAGCTGAGTGCACCATTCAGACACTCGAAAATATATTGAGAGCATACATGCTGGATTATGAAGGTAATTAGGATGATCACTTGCCTTTAATAGAATTCTCTTATAATAACAATTATCACTCCAGTATTGGCATGGCTCCATTTGAAGATCTCTATGGGAGATGATGTAGATCACCTATTAGTTGGTTCAAAGTAGCTAAGACACAGGTATTGGGCTCAGATATGGTCCATCAAGCTATCAAAAAGGCTAAAGTGATATGAGAGCAATAGAAGACTACCCAAAGTACGTAAAAATCGTATACGGATGTGCGACATACAGACTTGGAATTTCAAATTAATGATTTTGTGTTTTTTAAGGTGTCTCTTAGAAAGGAGTTATGTAATTTTGTAAGAAGGGTAAGTTAAGTCCCAGTTATAATGGCCCTAGAGGGTTATTCACAAAATTGGCTAGGTGGCCTATGAGCTAAAATTACCTCCAGAATTAGCTGCAGTGCATCCTGTCTTTCATGTGTCTATGCTACGTAAATGTTTAGGAGAGCCGTCTTGCATCATCCCTATAGAGAGTATTGAACTTGCTGGAGACTTATCATTCGAGGAAGTCCCCGTGGCCATATTAGATCGGAAGGTCAGGAAATTAAGATCTAGAGACATAGATTTAGTACAGGTGTTGTGGCGGAACAAGAATGTAGAAGAAGCCACGTGGGAAACAGAAGAGGATATGATAACTAAATATCCTTATTTATTTCAAAAATTATCAGAAGGTTCTTAAACTACTTGTCCTTTTATGTGATCATTAGTTTCTATTATATTTTGTTCTGTTGATATCTAATTCTTACCTAAGATGTTTAGGTACATGATTTGTGCCTAGGAACCTTGAGATTTACATGGAAACAACATGCAGATACAGAGTATAAGGTAAGTTGCATGGTTGTTTATGACTTTTTAATTGCGTGTAAGGCCAAGAAGAGCCTTGTGTACTATTGTTTTTGAGTTTAAGGACAGGTGGAGCCTCGTACGTAATTTTTTGAGTATTACATGTGTTGTGACGCTCTGTGAAGCGTATTTGGATATATTTTGGCTAGCTAACAGGTACCCGATAGGCCTATTTACAACGGAAGCTCTAGCAAATTTTTTTTTTTGGAAATTTAGGGAGTTATACAAATTTAAGGCCTCATGATGGGTCAAGTGAGATAGGAGTTGAATAAACGATCTTAAGAATGTTTTGGATAGTTGTGGGATAGTAAGGTTCAATCATCATTTGAGGAAGAATGATTCTAAGTGGGGGAGATTGTGGTGCCTCGAGAAAATTTTAAACTAAGTACTACTTTACTCCATAAAGAAATTATGTTACAAAGGAAAACAAATGGAGTAGAATGTTTATGTATACATGTTATTTGTATGTTGTTGCTGCTAAGGTAAAGACTTGAGAAGTATTGTTTTACTATATATATGATAAGTGTATAGTTGTGGGGGCGACCCTTTTTTAAATAATTTCCCTATTTAGTAGTAAACAAAAGGGGAAAATATTCCCTTTTGTTAATTGGAACTCCTGGCAGCTATAAGGGAAACATACAAAAAAAAAAGTAAAAGGATCGTGCAAGTCCAAGGTTTCAAATCCTTCTTTTCCAACACATACAAAAAGGAGAAATTGATTTTCCTGCTTGGGTTATAAGGCATAAAGAAGCAGTACTATCCATACTCTTTCTGTTTGTCCTCTTCTCTTCTTTTAACATCGAGGGATCAATTTCATATTTAGACTTGGGATTGAATTTTAAAGTGTAAATTCTCTATCCCTTTCTCGAACTTATTTATTAATTTGTATGTAAAGATATTTAATTTGAATCTTGGTACTAACTCTTAAAGTGGGATGCTTAATTTGTATCTTTGCATTACTTGAATTGGGTTCATGGAAAAAAAGAAAGGGGAAAAATGAAGAATTTTGTTTGAAGAGGAGCTTTTGGGAATTTCTATCGATTGGGTAGTTTTACCCTTAAAGTGTATAAGTTAGAAAAGTTAGAATCTATTTCTTTCTTATTAAGGAATTTTATTAATTCAGGACATAAGTGAATATTATTGGAATAAGTTATTGAATGCTCCTACTGAAATACCCCGGGAAATTTTTCGTTGAAATTTTGTGCGTAAACGTGTTGGGTTCTATCTTCTAGAATAAATTATAAATTTTTCGTGTGGAATGTCTTAGATTATGACCCACCATTGCGTAGAGTATCGAATAATATTTCCAATAATATGTGGATCATCCAAAACGAACACCCGAGCGACGAGTTATGAACATTCTGATCGAACCGTGAATAATAGTGAACAGTAAAACGTGCAGGAAAAAGTACTGAGGCCTGGCGTATTTTTCCTCCAACTTTAGAAGATCATAACAACTTGTACATAATGACCTGGGTGATCTACTATATATCAATGGAAAGCTCTATGAGTCCTCTTTCCAATGAAATTGGTTTCATCCAATTTTTCTATCGGAGCAAGAAGTTATGGTCGATCTACTTCAACCTGCCAAAAGTGAATTTTTGGGTCAACTTCAAATGATCATAACTCCTCGTACACAATGATTTGGGTGAGATACTATATATCAACGGAAATATATGAGAGTCCTATTTCTAATGAAATTGGTTTCATCCAATTTGGATATCGGAGTAAAGTATTATGGTTGATCTACTTCAGACTATCAAAACAGTCCACCAAAGGACAGATTCGAGAATTATTTAATTTTTAGGGGCGTTTTGGTCATTCCCCCTCACCCAAAATCTGTCCAAACCCTATATTAAAGCCTATTAGAATCATTATATGTTATATTTCATCCAATTCCCACAAAAAGAAAACCCTAATCTCCAACATCCAACTTCAAGAACCTCCAAAGTTCACCATTAATTCAGCAAATTTATTCAAGATTCCAGGTTCCTAGTTCAAGAACTCCAAGAACCATCATTCAAAGGCACGATTAACATCTCAGAAATGAGTATCGATCTAAAGTTCATCATTCAAGGTATGTGGAGTTTTTCAACAAGAACTATCTTTCGTTCTTGTGCCCAAAAGTAATTTTCTTTACAAAGGCATGATTTTTATTTGATTTTTATGAATTTGAGGCATGAAACCATATCTTATGATGATTATTATGAAATATTGATGTTTATGATTTTGAAAGATGAATTTACATGTGTGGAGATATAAAGCATGAATCTTGAATGATATTTATCATGATTTTGATATTTGGGTCGTGAATCCCCATTGGAAATTATGTTTTTTTGAGAAAGTGTGTGTTATAAGCACGTTGATGTTGAATATTTGAGATATTTTGAATGCTTTGATCTTTTGGTCTTAATGGAGTTGTTTTGAACTCGAGTGTGAAAGAAATCCACAACGTGGTTGATTTTGATAGATGGGAAGCATGATGGCTCCCGATGTATATTTATATATTACTGAAATTATTTTTTTATGGATTGTATTTAAAATGATCTGATCTAAGTTCGGAAGAAATATTTAGCACTAAGTGAGAGGTATAAAGCAACCTTACTTCCCTAGAACTACGTGCCCCCGTAGGAGTGAGCCTGAGGCTGATCTATATAGTGATCACTAGTTTGTATGAATTTGATATCGATAGTCATACTCGGATGGAAATGATAAGAAGGCTCTCCCCAACGTGGGTTGTACGTTGGACTCCATGTAGCTCACATGGGTTATGTCGGTTATAGGGTCTCCCAGTGTGAGTGTGTTTCCTTGTGTCTATGGTGAACGGTGAAGTGATTTGAAAGTGGAATTGTGATAGTTATTCTTTTGAAAGATTTAAATGATATTTACATTATGAGAATTGATATTCTTGATTAACTGCAAGTGATTGACAAATTATATGATGACTCACATATGTTATTATACTTATTTCATCCTCTCATGATTATGATGATTTTCTTCGGGCTATGTGAGTCTTTCATACATCCTGTATATTTCTTATAAATATTTATGATGATTATGTTTATAAAACTGCATACACCCCCATATACTCGATTTCTTTCCATGGTACTGACCCATATCTTTGGATGTGGGCTGTATTTTCTCGGAATATAGGTTCAGGTGCTCAGTTCCAGGTTTGACAGTGATTCTTCGGGCACGATGTTCTACATCCTCTATTGTGGTGATTCCTCTTGTTCTGAGGACGTGATGTCTGATGTTCGTTTCATGGAATTATTTACATTTGATAACGGAGTATGATTTAGTTGGGGCATGTCTCAATGGCTCACTGGTTTTATTGATTTTCTTAGAGGCTTGTCAGACTAGTATAGATGTTGGGAGTTGACTAATAAGTCATATTTTGTTATATTTCTGAAATTCTTTTATTCTTGGATGAAGATTACTTTGTTGATATTTGAGGGTTATTTATGGAAACCCCGTTGATTCGTGTTGAACTAAATGAAAATTGCTCAAAGGGTTAGCTTGGGGCTACTCGTAGCCTCAAGCACTGTGTGACGCTCTGGGACCCATTTTTGGGGCGTTACACCTACGGATTGATTATGGATATATATGTTATTCTTGTAGCTAATAAATTGTCTACCGGATAGCGAGAACTAGTGGCAGGAAGGATAAAGGTTTCAATAACACGGGTTAAATTACTTGAGGCTTGAATTACTATCGTAGCTAGTAAAGCATTAAGGTATGTAAAGCTAAACCTTTTCTCGCTCCTAAACCACCACCCTACATCATGTGTTCCTTCTTATCAACGTTAAGGTAGTTCTTATGAAATACAAAGTCAGAACCTTATATTGTCGTATTCATTATTCTCTCTTTCTACCCTCGAGCTTCTACGTATCTATATTTCCCTCCTTGTGTCAAGTCTTCATAATATTTTATGATTTTATAAATCCCTTTACTTAGAAGTTCTTAAGCCTTATGGCATATATATACACATCACAAGTTATGAACAAAAGTAAGTAGTAATAACATGGTTGCATTTGTATATGTTAGCTAAATGATCACTATCGTAACTTATATGTAATAGGCCTTCAAGGCATTATTTGATAAAAATTAATGATGGGAGGGTATATAGGTTTGGCTTGGCATATCACTCGATGTGATTCTGTGCATAGGATTGAGACTAGACCATTATAGCGTGCCCAACTATTGGGCATACCCGCTTTTATGGCGTCATTTGTATTTGGAATCAGGTGGAGTGTCATGTACTAGTTTTCCCTGACTCCAGCCAATATATAACATATATGGCCTGCAGGCAGACCCTCATAGTGAGTCCCTGGTGGGGGAGGGGGGCGTACCTGGATACAGACTGCAATTACAGCTACATATGTAAGATCATATCATTTGGTAAGTGAGCAACATATGCTTTATACTTGCCTCAGATTGCCTTTGGAAGGCCATCATATGATCATTTGTACGACTTATATGACAAGTGCATCACCTAGGCAATGTATAGATCCTTTATTATGGTGAACATTTTTCTAAATATTATATATGATACTACTACAGTTGGTGCATAAGTTATCAGTTCATATTGTATATGTATTTTGGTTAGCTTATCATTTTTCCATTTATCATTTGACTCATATGAGCTTCTGTATTTGTCCATCTGTTATTCTCTCTGCTTTCATACCAGTACGTGTTGTTTATGTACTGGCATCTTAGGCCCACCATATTTTATTATCCCACCATATTTTATAAATACAGGCTTAGATCCTCGACGTTCACGTTAGATTCTTTTTCCATTTTCATCTGGTATTTTGGTCAGCTCTAACTCTCTCTGGAGCCAGTCTATGCCTAACATATTTTTGTATATGTATAAGTCTCTGGTTGGGTATGTCAGGCCTAATGCGAACTAGTCACTTGTAGTATAGTGTGTAAACTGACTAGAGGCTTTATGGACATCACGTAGCATTGTATTGTACAGTCTTGCTAATATAACCCCCCTCGTGTATATATATATCTTTTGTTGGGTATCGTGCTCACTATTGTCTCATAATATTGTGTATGTCACTTAGTGCTAGTAAAATAAGTGTATACGGCTTTGTCCGTCGTCATCCTTTTGGGATGTGACAATAACATAGGCTTGGAGCTGGTTACGGTATATCAGGGATATTTTATGTGGGTTAACCTCCTTGGCACTACGTTTTCTTTGGGGTCCACTTTTTCTACCACCTTTTAATTGATTTCACCCTTGTTCCTCTATTTTATCCATGTCTTTTTGTGGGTCAGGTGTGATTCTCTTTTATTGTTTACTTTTTGTTTTATCTTTCATGAAATTTTCTATTATTTCTTTTATTTTCACTGCATCTACTCTTGTTCATTTTCTTTCTACACTTGTTATTTCATACTCATCTTTCCCTATGTACCCCTATAATAGCTACCCTCAACTTAGGTGATTTACCTGAGTTTAGGTGCACGGTGTCCAGATCCAAAACAATTTCATTGTAGTTGAAATGAGATGGTGAAATTGGTGTAAACAAAAATGGGTTAATTAGGCTCAACTTTTGAATCAAGGGATTCATATTTCATTTGGTTTGGAATTTAGGCTTGAGTGGACTAATTTGAAAAATGGCCTATGATCATCTCCTAATCGACGATCCTACATTCTAGGCAAAAGTAACCAGGCAAGTTCTGGATTTCGTGCACACTGTAGACTAAGTAATACCTCACTATCACATGGTACAAAGTCATAATATCAGTCACTACCTATCCAGTTGATGCAACTACAAGCCACAATTAATTTGATTTCTAATTATAATGCCCTTAAGAGATTCTCAGCCGTCACATGCACACACAAGTCACATAGTTATTACACAAAAAATTCAAGAGTGGCATTCATTTTTTTAAATTATTAACACGTTCTTAACTACCTATACACATTATTCTTTGAATTATGCATCAAACAATATACACAAGAACAACACAAATATGCTAGTTCATAATCTTTTTAAGATTGTGGCCTATGGGTTTGGAGATATGGCAAGAATAACCCAGGTGACTTTGGCACACCCCCTACCCCAACTAAAATATATGCTCTGTCGTTAGTGTATTTATCAATAAAATTAAGGAGGAAGAGGACATACCTAGGCACCTGCTAAAATTGTATCATCACGGGGACCTTCAGATTGTGCCCCACGCTCCTCAATGGTACTCCCAAAAGCTATCGGGACTTTCTCTGCAATAGTGGCACTGGTTGTGACTGATGGAATCAATGGTATGTTTGGTGTTTGGGCTACATCACTGCCACTCTCAACATCATTATTTACCTATTCTGAGCTACTGGCACCAGCTGTCATCTCTCATAACCTCACCTACCAGTGTTTCTCACTCTATATACTTTCTTTTTTCCTTTTTCAGATTTTCAGTTTTAGTGCTTTAGCTTTTTCTTTTCTTTCTCTCTTTGCTTTCTTATCCCACTAGGACTATCCTAATGTTTTAAACTTCTACCTCGAGCTCAACCTCTATTATAATAGGTGTTGGGACAAGCATCCTATCATATAAATCATCAACCAACTTTCGTATCTCAGCCACCTTAGCTTTTACCTACCCAATGTTAGGGGTTTGGTCACTTTCCAACTAACATGAAATTCACTACTCAAAAGCATCAAGTCTTCCCTGGATTCTTCTGCTTTGTTCTTCCTTCTTGATTTCAACCCAGGGTTACACACCATTCTCCACGAACGTTATCTTTTCTTCAACAGTTCCAAACCTTTTTATTATATAATCTAGCCTAGGAAACAATCACATACCTAAGTGGTACCGATCTGGATAATGATAGTTATGGGGATGCAGTAGGTGGTGAAATAGTAGTACTAGATAGGCCTGCTGTGTTAGTATGTTATGGCTCAGACTGGCCACCTCAACTTTAACATCATCAACTCCTGTAGCTTATGAATTTTGTCCCCTTCTATGCATTGCTTGAGATAGCAATTTTGCACCTTGCTTTTGCTTCCTGGTTATATGATTACATTAATCTCGAATCAATCTCAAGTTTGTAGTATTCTTAGGCTCAATAAACTAATCAATCTCTCGAATTTCCAGCACCCCTGTTGCCAAACATATCTGAGTGATCATATATGGGAATTCTAGAACCAACTTTTATCTTCCCAATGCTCATTCCCACATTCACCCTAGATAAGAACTAGTCCACGTCAAATTTATAGCCTGCTATAATCACTGCTATCAATGCCGTGTAGACCAAACTGAGCACATTGTCCTCAGTAGTGGGACACAATCTATGTCAGGCCAACATCTACCATGCCTTGGCCTCAAAACTCAAAGTGTGCTTTCCAATTTTTTATGAGTTTACCCATGGTCATTCGACCACCATACTAACTTGTTCCCTATTTATAGTAATAAAACTTTCTATCCACCGAAATGACCTTATTTTATCTTCTGACCCTATTTTTCCTTTTTAACCTTCAATCATTTCTCAATGCAATACTCAATATCTGCGGCGTTAATTGGTGGCTGGAACTCTGGTCCATTCAAAAACCTCAAAATAGTACGTGGGGAAATGTTTGCACCTACTCCATAAATAGTTAATAAACTAATTGGATCCCCACTTTTCCATAAGTTTACCTATGGATATTGTTTCCTTAACTCTCCTTTCTAGGCTACATAGAATTCCCACACCAATGCAGGAGTAAAATTTCTTGGTTCTAAGGTTATCCACAGAAATCTTTACTACTAAAATTTGGCCTTGAATGTAGGAATCTCATAAATGCCTGTTGTGGTTAACCATCTTTCAAGATAGATACCCCTCTTTATTTTTCGATAGTAGGATTTCTGGTTGTCCTATAATTACAAGTATTGTGCAGATCGGGGTACCCCCATCATTTAATGATGGGAACTAAAGTATTTTTGATGGCTAAGCAGACTTGGGGTAGGTCTTGTATGTCAATAGGAGTGACATCCTCCTCAGTTTCACTCCCATTCTTTGATTCTGCCTTATAGGAACTGGAATCTCTGTTACCTACATCACTATCAGATTCTACTTCTGTATCATCATCGTCATCCATAGAAGATAATAGTGAATGCACAGGGAAATTACTTTGATTTTTCATTCTGGCCCCCTTGGATGTGTTTCCTCTTTTGTGATGACTTTCTGTCCCCAAGGTCACTTTTCCCTGGGGTCTACCTTCCTTAAAGTGGGCATTCTACGAGGTCACTGCTTGACTCATTGGTTTTCTTATTTCTCACGTCATAGTCAAACTTAGGGGCAGGTTTTATTTTACTCCCCTTCTTTGACACTTGCTTTGATGATGAGTCACATATAGGATCCATTTGTCCCCGTTGAAAAAGGCCAATTAGTTACATTTATGGAATGGAAAAGAAATGAAAGAAAATTAGGTGTTAGTGTGTATTTACTGGACTCCTTACGACTGGGGAGTCTGAGTCATAACCATTGGGTACGACTCATATGTATGAGTCGTAAGGTAAATAGTGAATTCATTTATGTTCACTGGTCCACTTATGAGTCCCTATAACTAGTCATAAGGAGAGTTTATGAATCATTACCAACACTCATAAATAGATCAAAAACAAATCCCTAGCATTTCTAATCTACCCAGTCATTATGACTCATGTTTACGATTCATAGGGATTGGTTAAGACTCATTCAGGTATGTCATAACATTACCAAAATCCATACTTATGATAATCCTTTATGTTAACAATGGATACGGGTTTAGTAACAACTCATTAAATGAGCTTACGAGTCATTAGGAGTCCCAAATTAATTACAACATAAGGGTTTAGATCAATTTGTTCCAATACTCATTCCCATAACACAATACATTTCACTACCCCCTACATTTATCGAAAAAACACATTTAAGGCACAAATTTCAAATTCACTCCTAATAGAACATTATGAAGTAGGAATTTCAAGAAATAGGGTTTCATTGTTCATGTACTCACATATTCAACTTAAGAAATCCTAACCCTTGAATCATTTTTCAGATTAAACTTGATACATAAAACATTTAAGTAGTAGAACTAACTTGACTTCGGGAGATTCAGATTTCTTGAGGTTAACCACTTTTTGGGCCCAAGTTCTTGATGAAATTTTGAATGAAAAAAATAAACACTTGATTAATTTGTGTTTTAGAGTGATTTCGTAGTGTTTAGATCTTGAAATTTGATCAACAATAGAAGGAGTAGTCATTTGGAATGTTGAGTACCCGATTTGGGTGTCTTATTTTTGTTTAAAATACTAATCTGGGTTGGGTTGACCCCCGAACGTTGAACTAGTAAGTTTGGGTATGAGTCATGTATACTACTTGTAACCAATGATTATGGGTATTAGACTCCCTCCGAAAAGACTTGGAACCTTACCTAGATTATTAAGTAGTTATGACTTTATGTGAAGAGTTGTTAGCAGAAGTTACTACTCATTCTGAGAGTCGTAAAGACTCTAGCTATGAATTACCTAGATATGATTCAAGTTCCAGGTCCTTACTCTTACTTACGAGTCGTAATGTTTTGTTGTGACACTTCATATGACCTTGTTTCTACAATTTTTAGTAAACTTTTGCAATCTTCACTCCTGCACACTAAACACATATATTACCTTTTAAATTATTAAGTACAAAATATGGGTTGCCTCCTACGCAGTACTTGATTTAGCATTGTGGCATGACGAGGCTATGTTGGATACTGAGACTTCATTAACTAGCCTCATGGGTTGTCTCCCATGTAGTACTTGATTTAACGTCGTGGCATGACACAATTTCCTTGGTTATTTAGTCTTCACCAAGGTCCATCTCATAATCATCTTAATTTCCTCAGTATTCCCCATATAATACTTTACCCTTTGTCCATTCACTTTGACGGGGCTTCACCATCACAATACAATTCCAAAGCATCATATGTAAACACTCTTGTCATATTAAAGGGACCATACCACCTAGACTTCATCTTACTTTGAAACAAGCAAAGCCTTGAATTATATAGCAATACATGGTCACACTAATAAAATATTGTTTTCTCGATTTTGCATTCATGAGACAACTTTATCTTCTCTTTGTAAAGTGCAGAACTCTCTTAATCCAATAGTTGAAATTCATCCATATCATTCATTTTATTCATCCTTGACTGTGCTGCATCCTACCACTCAAAATTAAGCTTCTTCAGCGCCCATAGTACTTTATGCTCAAGTTCAACAGGCAAGTGACCTGCCTTGCCATACACCTCCAGATATGGGGAAACACCTATGGGGGACTTAAAAGTTGTGTGGTAAGACCATAGTGCATCGTCTAGCTTTCTTGACCAACCAGTCCTATTGGCAATCACCGTCTTCACAAATATAGACTTAATTTCTCTATTTGACACCTCAACGTGTCCACTAGTCTACGGATAATAAGGTGTTTCCACCTTTTGCTTCACTCCGTTATTCTAAAGTAGACTCTTAAACAACTGATTACAAAAATGTGACCCATCATCACTAATGATTGCACATGGCTTGCCAAATCAAGAAAAAATATATTACTTCAAGAAGGCGGTGACAGTTCTTCCTTTGTTATTGGGAAGCGCAGTCGCTTTCACTAATTTAGAGACATAATCCACCACCAGAAGAATGTATTTCATACCAAAGGAGCTCACAAATGTACCCATGAAATCAATTCCCCATACATCAAACAATTTTAACTCCAAGATAGGTGTCATGGGGAGTTCATGGCATCTAGAGATATTTCCTTGATGTTGACATTGGTCACAGGTAGCAAAAACATGTGTCCTTGTATATTGTAGGCCAATAGTGCCCATATTGCAAGATCTAGTGGGCTGTGTGGGATCCTATATGGTGACCCCCAACTGCTGAAGAATTAAAAGCCTCAAGTATACTAATTATTTGCACCTCAAGGAAGTATCTACAAATAATACCATCCGTACTGATTCAAAATAAATAAGGTTCATCCCAAAAATATTTCCTTACATCATGCATAAATTTATTCCTTTTATTGAAAGAGAGATCTTCTTAGACTAGATCACTTGCTAGATAATTTTCATAGTTAGCAAACTACGAAATTAGATCTTAAGAAACAACCAATACCTGCTCGTTTGGAAAACTATCATCAATCTCGAGCATATCCTCTATCTTCTGCAAAGCTTCTTCCTCAAGTATAAAAAATTAATCTGCAACTTGATTCTCAATGCCATTTTTGTCCTTGATTAGAAATCAATATCTCACAGAAAAAGAACCCACCTAATCAATCTAGGATTTGTATTTTTTTCATCAAGTACCTCAATGTTGCATGATCAGTGTGCACTATTACATTCGTCCGAAACATACAAGACCGAAATTTCTAAAAGGCAAAAACCACCACTAATAACTCCTATTCAATAACTGTGTATTTTTTTTGAGCAAGGTTTAATGCCTTACTGGCATAGTATATGGGATGAAGGATCTTTTATTTTTGTCATCCTAATACAACACCTAAGGTCACTCTACATGTATCACTCATAATCTCAAATGGCAAGGACCAATTAGGGGATACAACAATAGGAGCAGTCATCAACTTCTCTTTTAGGCATTCAATAGCCTTCAAGCATGATTAATCAAAACCAAAATTTACCTCTTTCTCAAGAAGATTGCAAAGAGGATTGGCAATCTTCGAGAAATCCTTGCTGAATCACTTGTAAAAACCTGTATGACCTAGAAAGCTTCGAATACCTTTCACAGAAATTAGTGGAGCTAATTTCTTGATCACTTAAACTTTAGCTATGTCTACCTCAATGCTCCTTTTTGAAATCTTGTGAACAAGAACAATACCTTCTTTAACCATGAAATAGTACTTCTCCAAATTAAGTACCAAGTTGTATTCCTCACTCTTACAAAGATCATTTTCTAGGTAAACCAGATAGTCAACAAAAGAATCACCAACTATTAAAAAATAGTTCATGAATACTACGATGGTGTCTTCTACCATATCAGAGAAGATTGACATCATACATCTCTGAAATGTGGCTGGAGCATTGCCTAACCCAAATGACATGAGTCTAAATGCAAAAGTCTGATAGGGACAAGTGAAGGTCTTATTCTCTTGGTCTTAGAGTGAAATAGTGATTTGGTTATAACCCAAATAACCATCTAGAAAATAGTACTAGCGATGCTAGCTCATTGGCACTAGGGTATAAAGTGCCATAAAGGGCATAGGGAAGTGGTCCTTTTGAGTCCATATATTCAGTTTCCTATAATCCATGCACACTTTCCACCTTGTGACTGTCCTCATTGGTACTAGCTCATTCTTCTTATTAGGCACAACAATAATACTACCCTTCTTTGGAAAATATTATACCAGACTAACCCAAGTGATATCAATAATGGGATACACTACACCAACGTCTAATTACTTGATTATTTCTTTCTTCACTACCTCCTTAATGGGAGGATTAAGTTGATGATAATGTTCTACTCGAAACACAATCCGATTCAAGATGGATCTTGTGAGTACAAAGCCCAGGTGTAATACTTTCAATATCTGAAATGAACCAACCAATGTCCCTCTTGAATCTTTGTAGCTCTGATAATAATGCTTTTACTTCTATCTGCATCAAGTCAGCTATAATGATTATGGATAAAGTGTTGATGGCCCCTTAAAATGCATATCACAAATAAGAAGGGAGGGCATTCTACTCTAAGATTGGTGGCTCCTCAATAGATGAGCAGGAAGGTAGATTGGTTCTATTTTTCAAATTTAAATTAGGTTTCTTTGGTGCAACACTATAAGAACCACTCCCATATAGTGCATATACCATCTCATTGTAGTCATTAATGCCATCACTGTTGAAGTCTATGATCGCTACTGCTAAGGCTTCAATACCTAGACTTTCTTCAGTAGGAACAACTCCAAAAGTATCATCCCAAATATTAACTACATCAACATCGTGGAATGAATCCTTCTTCTCATCAGAAAAATCAATCACAGATATTACCCATAACTCATCTGATTGTCACCTTGATTAGCATACATTTAATATCACCTTCTTATTATTATGTCTAAACATCAGATGTCCTAACTCCACATTAATCAAAGTCCTTCCTGTAGAGATGAATGGTCTGCCTAAAATAATTAGAACTTGAATGTCCATTTCACAATCTAATATCATAAAATCAAAAGGAAAGTTGAAATTAGTCACCTTTAATAATACACCACATAGAATACGAAGTGGCTTTTTCACTATTCGGTCTGCCATCACTAGTCTCATAGAAGTAGGTTTGGATGGTCCTAACCCCAACTGCTTAAAAACCACCAGTGACATGAGAATGATAGCTCCCAGAGCACATAGTTATCGAGAAAATTTAAATAATAAAATGGTGCAAAGTATGGTGAAAGCACCAGGATCCTCCTTTTTCTCTAACAACGATCTAGTTGTAACAACACTGCGGTGATGAACATTGTCAGCCAGCTCATAATTAACTGTCTTCTTTATGGTGACTAAATTCTTCATGAAATTTACATAGACAGGAATTTATTCCAATGCCTATACAAGTGGAATGTTAATAGAAAACTCCTTTAACATAGAAAAAAACTTTTGATATTTACCCTTCTCCATCTGTTTCTTCAATCTCCGAGGATAAGGTGGTGAAGGTCTTGGGATAGTCTTCAAAATTCGCTTCTCAACCTTATCCTTTCTTTTGTCTTACTTGAAACTACTCTCAATATCAACAAGATCATCTTTAATAATTGGATCGATCTTGGATAGTATAAGTGGATCCATGGTGGTATACCACTCCGAGTTGTAATGACATGGCAATGACTATCATTCGTCGGGTACTGAACCATATTACTCGGGAGAGTGAAAGGATACCATTGATTCAATATGGCGTACATTTGGCCATACTGCTTCTCTAGTTATTTGATTGTGGTAGCATGTGACTAAACCTTTTGATTCAGCCCTAATAAGTCCGCCTTAATCTCCTTAAGATAGCTCACTTGATTTTCTTTGCCTTTGACAGTTTTGACATCATTGCATCCATTCTAGATTTTAAATTACGACCACCTAGTGGAATATATCTATCACTCTCCTCTTTGTAGTCATCTTTGCATCTCTAGTCACCATCTCAGTCTTTGGTCATGTCTTTGTATCTATCATTGTAATAGTTTCGACCTTGATTTCCTTTCCCTTGGGATCAAAAATTTGCCAATAGATGAAGAAGATATTTTACTTCCTCTTCAAACTTGGTCTTGTAAGTCTTATAAGTAGAACATTGTGGCCCTATTGCATTCACTTTCTTAGCACTCATTGTTGCAAATTATTTTGTAAAAATCCCAGTGTCTATCCAAAGTTATGCAACCTCTTGTGCTACCAAATCATGACCAACACCATAATTGTTAGCTGCTCCAATTGCATATGTACCAGCACCTCCCTTAGAATCTCTAATATGCATACCTCAATTAGTAACCAAAATATTATCTAGTATCTCTTGCGCAACATCCCACTGAAAATGCAGAAATGAACCTCCCAAAATCGTATTTATCATTGCTCTAGAACTGACATTCAGTGTTATATTGTAGATTTTAAACAAATTAGATCCTGTGATTCTGTGATTAGGTACCATGCGCAGCTTCTTATTAAATCTAAACCATGCCTAATACATGGATACTGCAGGTAGCTACCTAAAATTGCAAAAATTCATCTTTTAATTATAGCATCCTTAGAAACGGGAAAAATCTATCTAAAAATTATTTATGCAACTCATACCAAGCAGTAATTTAATCTCTCGGAAGTTCTCCTAACCATATTGAAGCTTCTCTAGTCAGTGAAAATGAGAACAATATCAACCTCAAAACTACCTGGTTCACCGCCAGAATGGTATATTACATGCATATACTAGTAAAATTTTAAAGATGCATGTTTACATCATCTGTAGTTGATCCGAAAAGCACACCTTTAAAGTTTAGCAATGGTATCATTACACTAGTAATGTCAAATTTAACATTGGGGGTTAAAGTAAGAGGAATGATGGCTCTTGTGTCAATAGACTCAACATATCCTATGTCCTCATCATCATCATATAGTTATAGGTGCTAATATGCAGGGATCATTGGAGAACTGCCTCTTTGAACTTTATCTCGTTGCTTTATCACTTGCCTTGGCCTGGGTATTTCTTCCTTATGAGCTAGCCTTGCCTCCTTGACTGCTTCCGCTAATAAGTGATCCACTTGTCTGTCAACAATATTCGATGGATCACCTCGAAGACAAGGGGGAACTGCATTTTGATCATCCCAAACCTCTTCAGGTGGAATATCTTATACTATTTCTGCCATTTTTCTTATTGTCTCAAGGATTCTCTTAGGCTTTAAATATAATGGGAGTAAGGGATTGCCTCGAATCCAAGTGTACCAGATCAAGAAAAGAAAATAAAACACACAAACTTTACCAACTTCAATCAACAATTCACACTGTCTTCCCCGATAATGATGCCAAAATTTGATGTCGCACAAACCTAAACTCCTATAAAGTATGTTGTGATCGATGTCAAATATAGTAACCCAAACCATGTTGGGGTCGAACTCACATGGAAAATGTTGAACAGTATCTTAAACTTGACAAAACTCATGAGAAATGCAGAAAATTAACTGGGGAAAATTTGAAGTCAAAAGTGAGTAGTAACAGAACTTGAATGCTCGAGTTGTAAAAATTATAAGAAGAACATTAGGACTGTGTCCCCCTAGCTTCTTAACTCCTTAAACTTCTGGTTTTCAATAAACCTATTCTCTTGATCTGCATGTAAAGTCGACAAGCTATTTATTATCAACCATCTTATGAACATGTTGAGAAATCTCACCTTTTACCTTGTGAGTTTCAGGGTGTTTCCTTATTGCACCTTTCCTATGACCTCAATAAAACTATGAAATTTTAGGTCTCCAGTTGATTAGATGAGATGGTAAAATCATAAGATGGACGTGAATCTTAAATAACTATCTGAATCCCCTATTCCTAATCTCAAAGTTTGTTATAAGGAAGTTATCGAATGTTGGAAATTCTTAAGCTTCCACAGTAGCTCTGAGGTCAATTAGATTGAAGAATATTAAGATACGTGAAGCCATAATAGAATAGATGAAACTCCCACTTCCTCTACGGAGCTAATCTGCCAGGGTTCCCATAATCCAAGTCAAGGAAATTTGCCGCTCATGTTTATGCAGCAATCCATGATAATAAATAAAGAACACATGTAATTAATTGCAGAATAATGAGAGAAAGCAAATCCAAAGTCTCCACTTGAATCAAAACCCAAAATCTCAACAATAAAATCTCAATGATCAAAGAATGCTAAAAGTATGATAAGTAATGTATAAGTGCTTAACCCAATAAAGAAATAACCCAATGGTATTTATAGTATCTAAAAAAAGTAAGGAAATCCTAATTAAAATGGGATAGAAAAAGTATGTCGGCACAAGATACGACTCGTGTAGTCAACTCGTAAGGTCCTCCTATGAGTCGTACATTGGTAGACTTACGATTAATTTCCACAAGTCGTATGTAGTCCTTATGACTCATGTTCTTTAATCGTCATCACTAGAGCCTTAGACTTTTAGGGTCTTGAACACTGATCTCTGTATGACTTCTCCTTAAGAGCCGTAATCAGACCTTACCACTCGTATTCTTCAATGACTTCAACTTTGAATTTTTGTTTTTGCTTCTACTCTCTTTACAAAAATTCCACACAACTCATATGATGAATGTATAACATATCTGGTTGTCTCGTATAACATCAGATTAAACTACAAAAGATAGAAATCTACCTAGGGAAGCAAAATCCAAAACAATACAAGAAAAAAAGATAGATAAATTGACATAAGACACCGGAAGGAATTAAGAACCAATGAATGTATCAAACTTGAAGACCCCCAAATATCATAGTTTCAAACACCAATTTCTAATGGTGACCGTAAATGGGATTAGATCTGCCTTACAACCATCATTTCTAAGCAAAGTTCAATATCGACTTTTCCAATCTTTCAAAACACTCCCAATGGAGTTCATGAATACAACATGTGAATAATCTTCAAAAACTACCTAATGAATGTCTAAGGAACCTATTTATATTAGTTGCCTTTGCAAAACTAACCTATTAAAAAAATAGACCAAAAGTGGCTATTTCAAAAATAACCCATATGGGCTCTTTATTCCTCATGCCATGGCTTTCCTCATCTCCAAGCCACCTTCCAAACACGACATTTCTTTCTTAGGAGCTCAAAGTAGGTCCTCCACATGCATTCTTGCGCTTTTTTCTTGACCATGGCTTGGACCTCTTTGTATTGGCCTCGAATGATGTCATAAAAACTATGATGGCCATTTGCCTCGTATCATCCTCCCCTTCTTAAAAAGGATTCGACCTCGGATCTATACCTTGCAAAACCAAATAAAGGAAAAATGAAAACAAACTCCTCATGTCATGAGGGTTAGGGTTATCACAACAAATCACCTCAACATGCGTAGGTTGCACATACTTAAAATATAACAAAGGATCCTTCATGCTAAATATTAAAAACTCAATAAAATACGCAAAAAGGATTTGGTTATTGATATAAACAAGATATAAAGAAACAACAAAGGTACTAATGTCATCAAATAACCCTAAAGTTGGAACTACCTTCATCTTATGAGCCATAAGACACAATTATTTCATTACCTCTTCAAGAGACCACACCAAGGGTGCTTCCTCTATTAGTTCTAAAGTCCCCAAGATTCATATAGCATTGTCATTCAAACAATTTGACCAGCCAACAAGTTCCCTACCTCTATATAGAACAAATCTAAGACTAGCATGGATGTCATCATAAGCAAAGAGGTAGTATAGAAAGGAATAAATTGTGAAGGTATCATCCAAGGTGCTATTATCTACGAGAATGCCAATTGGCTCAAAATACTTAGCACATAATAATGCAGAAAAGGATGGGATCAAAATGTTGAAGCATATGCAAATTCTTTCTTTCAAACAACTTCCTAAAGGAAGGGATTTCATCAATGGAGTCATGCTACGGGAGAGGGTAGAGAATCTACTATACAATAAACCAGTCCAAGATAAGTAGTTTTCCTAGGAAGTTTTTTTTCCCATTTATTAACAAAGTTAAGCATTCTCCCAAGATTCCCACAAGATTATTCAAATTGTCCAACCCTATTAAGGTGACAAGAAGTCCTTAACATCCATGAGCTCTTCCACAAACCAATGATCAACTTGGCATCCACAATATGGAATTCACTCAATTTAAGTACAAGTGTGTCAAGTAAGGATGAAAATTTATTAAAAAAACCCAAAAGAGACAATGACACATTTTCCCTCGGATTAACAAGAACGATACCACCTTTGAAAAGGAGATCACAAATTCTATTCAAGTATTGAAGAAAGGTATCACTAGAATACAATTCATCCAAAGTAGTTTCAAAAAAGGATCTTTTCTTGACCTACAAGTAGTGAAACTTTGGTCAAGGGTGGAAACACAAAATGGATAACTCTCTGAGAGATTTTCATTACTCCCCTTCTTCAAAGATCTCTCATCTTTGTTGGAGGTATTTCCCTTACACAATGTTGGTCTCTAAAGTGGATTATGAATTCCCGAGAAAGACTTTCCATTATAGGAAAGGATACCAACATTTTCTATCAAATTTGCTTGTCATATGGACCAAGACATAAGTTGGGTGTACTGAGAGCACTATTTCAAAATTTGGTACCAGGGTCAATTGGAAAGAGTGGCCATAGACAGCTCTAGACAACACTTCTTTCCCCATAGGCTTCACCAAAATAAAGAGCTATACTTTCCACAATAGCATAAGCATCATCAAAAGCAAGTAGATAGTAGAGGAAGGTATCACTCAAGTCCACTTAAACTTGGGTGTCATCATGTAGATACTCATCATTAGATTAATGATCATTATCATGAGTATTCTCAACAATAGGAGCAAACAAAGTTGAAGAGGAAGCAATTTCCAAAAAATGGATACCTTCTCTTTCAATGGAAAAATCCTTAAGTACACACATACCCCTACCAATATCAAAGGGTTTATCACTTAGGTATTCAAAAGAAGCAAGTGACCCATTCTCATAAGTATCAAACAAGGGTGGAGTGTCATACAACGGGTCAAAACCAAAAGCATCTTCATAGGAACAATCAACAATTAGGTTTCTCAAATATTAAACCAAGTCAATTCTATCATTACCCAATTTATTATTCTTTTCCAAGACTACATATTCCTTACCCTTAAGAGTACTATTATCTTCCAACAAGAGATTTCCATCTTTAGGAGGAATGTTGTCGCACCATAGTGGGTTGTTAAATAGATATAGCCATTACGATGAGCTCTATCAGCAATCCTATCCACACCACTATGTCATTCTCTAGGAGTGATTTATTCATCTTCAAACAAGATATTGTCCTTAAAGAGAGAAGGATCTATCCCAGAGGAAGATTTAGAACATGTAAGTTCACTCTCTAAAAGACAATTATCCAGTTTCGAAGAAGCTTCAAACATATAATCATTCCTATGAGCAAAACCAAGAGTAGAACATTCACTAGAGGTCATGCTAAAAGGGTCACTCCTATTCATTTGATCAACAATTTCAACATCATCACTCAGTTGAGATCCATAAACACATCACACACATCCTCAAGTTGTAGGAAAATTTCGCACATAAGTTGACCAAAAAATTTTTCACAAGATAATGTACTTTTATTCAACATAAATTCTTCAACAATAGATGGATAAAAATCGATTTTACAATAAGAGTCAATTCAGTCATCAATAGGATCAACTAGTGTATCCAAACCCACAATGGCTTCAACACTAGGTGGACACAAATTGATCTTATAAGAAGAGTCAATTTAGTCATCAATAGGATCAACTAGTATATTCATATTCACAACATGTACATGATCAACAAGAGGCAAAATCAATAGACTCACATGAATGTAAGCTACTACTCACACTCAAGAGGATACTAGCCACAAAATTATCATTCATATGCACAATAGTGTAAGAGTTAGCTATTTTACATTGAATTTCTTGAGCACACTCTTCTTTACCTTATAGTGAAGGTTTTACACAAGCTTTGGAATCATATAACATTTTTCTCGTCAAATCATCCAAGGGAATCTTTTCTTTTGACACTTGTTCTTCTTTTCTTTCAATGTCGAAATCTACACAAATGTCCTTATTATCTAAATAACAAACAATGTTAGCTCGGTTTGGTGGAAACCCCCTTATTTCACTCTTCATAACCTTTCCTTTTTCCTCTCTTAAATTGTCACCTTGCTCTCCCTTACTCCTCACAATCTTCTGTCTCTTAATTTCTTTTGGCTTGGAGTAAGTGATCATATTTCTTTGAGATTTGGGAGGAACAGTTGGAAAGAGATGATTTCCCTATCAATCCATTATAATCTTAGGCCAATTTTGCATATTTGGAACTCAATATTGTGCAAATCAATCGGCACCCAAGCATAAATGAGTTTGTTTCAAGGGAAAGATGTCAGACCATACCTTCTCATAGTATCTAAATCGGGTGAAGAAAACCTTCACTCTCTCTGTAATGTTATACCTATCCAAGGAGTATGGAACAAGTAGAGGCTCTCCATATATACCTATAAAGTCAACCATGGAAAAAATAATGTAGTTTTTATAGCACCAATCATCTAGCACAAGGAGGAACCATGGAACTCCACAAATTCTTACGTTTTCGGAGTGAACGTTTCTTCTTGGATCAACAAGCAAAGCTACGTATACATCATTGGTACATGGGATTCTCTCATGAGTTCTTCCAAGGTACTCCATGTTTTGTTAGACTTCTTTTTGATATCCCACCAAATTGATGTTGGACCTCGAGTATTTTTAAGAGAATAGGTAGCTCTTTTAAATTCATTCATATCATAATCCTCAAAGATCCTTTTGCACTTCCATTCCCAATCAAGATACTTCTCAGGACCCGAATACTTTATGAAGATGGGTAGGATAGGAAGATTATGACGACTACTATGCCCTCCATATCTACCTTGGTTCCGGTTTCCATATGTTTGGGAACTAGAACAAGAAGACATGTTCCCCTTATATCTCTTTGTATCTACAAAATAAACAAACAAGATTAATAGTAACAACTTCTCACCAACACTTGTATTAAAATCACCTTTGTAATCTTCACAATTGGAGTGATGAATGTTGAAAGTTTCTTATACTCAGGTAGTTAATAAGGTGCCAATCACTACTTTACAGGGGAAATGGATTCTTGTTTGGTTGACTCAAAACACAAGACCAAATCTACTTATGAAATAGAATCAAAGAGGTTATGATGAATTAAAATGAGAAAAGCACAAAAAGAAAAGTACGACGAAAGATAACATACTTAAAAACTGATTCACAACTAAGTAGGATGATTGCTAGTTGCCAATTAGTTTTTAGAACCAAGGGAAGGAAACTAAAAATTAAAGAAATAGAAACTCAGAATCCAACCATGAGCAATGGAGTTTTTAAAGTGATGAGATATGTTTAGGAATTGAATTTGATGTTTTAAAGAGGTTGATAAACTTGCATTAGTGTTTTTGGGGCTGCTTTGGATGAAATTTCAAGAGCTTGGGGCTTTTCAATTGTATTTCCAAGCTCAAGAAGCCTTGAATTTCTTGTGGTCCCCTCCTTTGTACTCTTCTTTGTCATATTCCTTTGGAATATTCTCTTTTGATGTTTTTTTGATTCTTTTATCTATTTGAAAGAATGGAATATTCTCGAGAATAAACAAATACAACTCGTTTTTCTTGGACTCTTTTGGATCAAACACCACCTTTTGATAAGAATTCAAGATGAAGATTTGAATCTTCCTCAAGAACTCTCAAGAACTATCTTCCAAACACGATGTTGCTTTCTTTGGAGCTCGAAGTAGGTCCTCCACGTGCATTCTTGTGCTCTTTGATTTACCATGTCTTGGACCTCTTGGTGTTGGCCTCAAACGATGTCATCAAAAGCTATGATGGCTATCTAGCTCGTATCACATTATATGATCAGTCTTCTCTATTTTAAGCATTTTTTCTTCCATTTTCATTCTAAGTCATATATTAACCTGTTTCACCTTAAACAAGAATAATAGAATATCATAACTACAAAAATAACCTAAGTCCAGTAATAAATTCCTTTTTCTAAGCATCAAATGTGTCATGTTTCAATGGTGTATCACATGGGTAATTCAATTTCCTGAGACATGCCCCCAAGTCTCAAGTGTTCAACATTGACTTGCTGACCAACCGTACATTTAGCGATGGAATTCTCCACATCCCTCTTCATGTTATTCCACCAGTAGATTTCCTTCAAGTCATGATACATCTTAGTTGAACATAGATTAACTGTATATTTCAACTCATAAGCCTCTGTTAAAATCCTTTCATGCATCCCATAAACATGGGGAACATACAACCTACCTTGATACCTCAAAATGTCATCTCTCTTAATCTTGAATATCTTAACCTTTTATGTCCCACATCATCCTTAATTTGCATAAGTATGGTATCCAAAGCCTTCTTCTATTTAAACAAAACACCAAGAGATAATTTAACAACCTTTTGAACAATCACTCCCCCATCCTCAGAGTCCAATAGAAAAACTTCTAAGTTGGCCAACCTATGAATATCCTTTGCCAACTCTCTTTTCTCCTTATCCATATGAGATATATTTCCCATAAGTAACTTGCTAAGAGCATCAGGAACCACATTAGCTTTACCAGGATGGTATTGAAAACTCATGTCGTAATCCTTAAGAAATTCAAGTTACCAACTCTGCCTGAGATTCAATTCCTTCTAAGTAAACACATGGTGCAAACTCTTATGGTTTGAATAAATATCTACATCCACCCAATACAAATATTGATGCTAGATCATCAAAGAAAAAACCAAAGCCTCCATCTCTTGGTTATGAGTTAGATAATTACTCTTATTAACTTTAAGCTTTCTCAAAGCATAGGCTACAACATTAATGTACTGCATCAACTCACAACCCAGTCCCACAAGGGATGCACCTTAATACACAATGAACCTATTAGTGCCCTTGGGTAGGATCAAAACTGGCTCAAAAGACAATTTATCCTTCTACTTCTCAAAATTACCCTCACAAGCATCGAACCATAGAAACCACATGCCCAAGAAAAGCAATAGATGAGAAATTCTAGACAAATATCCTATAATACCCAGCCAAGAGAAAAAATGTCCTAATGTCAGTTAGAGTCGTAGGTCTAAGACACCTCTTAACCGCCTCAACTTTATATGGATCCACCTTGATTCTCTCACTAGAAACCTCATGCCTAAGAAAAGTTATAGCACTCAGCAAAAACTCACACTTGGAAAATATCTCATACAACCTCTGGTCCTTAAGGATCTGCAACACAATTCGAAGGTGATTGACATGATCCTCCTTACTCTTAGATTTCACCAAGATATCATCAATGAAAATGATAACAAACAAATCCAGAAACTGCTTAAACACATGATTTATATGATATATAAAAGGCCATACAAGGTCTGAAAAGCAGTCTTGGGAATATCAACCTCTTAACTTTTCAACTTATAGATGCTCGATCAGAGATCAATCTTACAGAAACATCTACTACCATAAAGCTTGTCAAATAGATAGTCAATCCTAGGAAGTGGATACCTATTTTTCACTATAACATTATTTAGCTACCAATAGTCTATACACATCCAAAGTAACCCATATTTCTTATGCATGAAAAGTACCAAAGCACCCCATGGAGAAATACTAGGATGAATGAAACATTTGTCAAGAAGATCCTTCAACTACTCATTTGACTCCTTAAGTACATCCGGAGCTATCCTGTAAAAAGGAATGAAACTGGGATGGGTATCTGGTAGAAGATCAATCCCAAAATCTATTTCCTTATTGGGATGAATTCAAGGAAGATCCCATGGAAAAACTTTAGGAAACTTGTTAGCCATAGAGAAAAACTGCCAAGAGAGACCTCCAAAATTAGAACCTTTAACCGAAACTAGATGATATAAACAACTTTCAGAAATCAATTTTTGAGCTCTAAGATAAGAAATTAACCTCCCTTTAGGGACTATGGAATTCCTCTCCCATTCAATCACTAGTTCATTAGAAAAATAGAAAATGACCTTTTGGGTCCAACAATTTAGAGAAGCATAGCACGAGTGAAGCTAATCCATCCCCAAGATTACATAAAAAATCCACCATATCAAGCTTTATTAAGTCAACCAATGTCTCCCTATGAAATATGTACACCACAAAACCCCTATTGACCTTTGTAGACACAATAGAATCACCCACAGAAGTAGACACAGAAAAGGGGTCAAAAATACTTTTAGGACTAAAACCAAAGTTCATAGCCACATTAAAAAGGTTAGAGCCTGGGTCAAGCCAACAATTGACATCATGATAGATGAGCTATAATATACTAATAATAATATTAGGAGATGCCACAGATTCTTGATGGGTTATCAAGAGCATAGAGATGATTCCATCCATTGTCGGTACCTAAAGTGGCACCTTTAGGTGTAGGATCTAAAGAAGTAAAAATTGAGACCGTATTAGCTCTAATGGAAACCTTAGCTATAGGACACTATTGTAGCATATGACCAAGCAGACCATAATTAAAACACATGTTCCTACCCTCCTCTTAATATCTATAGGGAAGCCATCCACAAAAAAGGCAAGAAGGGTAAAGGTAGGGCTGATTGAAGTCCACTAGCCTGAGATCGGGCCTCATATGCTTTAGCACTACTGCTAATATGAAAATGAAAATCACAGGAAGGCTTATGATAGCCTATGAATATGAATTAAAACTTCCTCAATTCTTCTTCTTGGTCCACTAACTACCATCGCTTCTACCGCTCATCTGATTTGCACCCTTCTCTAAATATCTACAGTTCTTGTTCTGCCACTTTCCCAATTTTATCTATGTCATTTCCTCATCCTACACCTACTACATATATGACACCAACCTAGAGATGTCCATATAATTATTCAATATGGAAGAGCCTTATATTTCAACACTAAGTCATGGGACAAACAAGAAGCAAACTTCCTTATTCAATACCTCATATTCGACATAAATTCTGGAGCATTATGATATAGTTGATGAACCTTTAAGAAATATTTGTTCGCACCCATCATACCTTATTTTTGGTTTACAAATTATTCAACCTTAGACTTCTTCAACTCCTGAGGAAAGAAATGATCAAAGAAAGTACCTAATAATTTATCCCATATTGTTGGTTGAGCAACATCACCTCTCATCTGCTCCCACTCCTCATACTACTTGTATGCCACTTCCTTCAATTGATATAAGGAAAACATCACATACTCAGAATTAGTAGCATGTATCACCCTAAAAATCATCTCCATCTCATTAATAAACCCTTGAGGATCCACGTCAACACCATAGCTTGTAAAGTATACTTTATTCAACCTCATAAATTGACCAATCCAACTGATCTCACATGAACTCATAATAGAACCAACATGACCAAACTAACCAGATTGAGATTCCACCAACTGAGTAAGCAGATGAATACACCAATGGAACTTTAAATTAGAGATATCTCCCTGAGATGACTAAGTATAGTATCACCAACCGAGAAAGGACAAGTAGGGATTGGTTGAACCTCACATGGAGAGGTATAATCATGAATAGGAACCCTTGATCGGGTCTTCATTCAAAGAATAAAGCGAGTCCCCCTCTCTCTTCCATATATTTTTCTCAGGTGGGACAAAGGTCCCTACCTAGTTTCTTTGACCGTCAGATCTTTGGGAAAGCATTACCTAAAATGCGAACAAACCAATGGTTAGAGAATTCTCATAACACTAGACTCGATAGTTACACATCAAACACAAGAAGGGAAACATTCTTATATATGTTATAGTCTCCCTTTTATAAGTGTGGCACACTACACATAAAATAAAGAGACTTTACTCAACACGACTTTTTGGAAACCTAAAAATGCTACACTGTGATCTGATACAAAACTTCTCATGACCCAAACTAAGGACTAGTCATAATATTAATATCAAGCATATTATGATCCAGAGACCACAACCTTAGCTTTAACATTCAAAACATAGTAAGAGAAATACAGAAAAAGACAATAAACATGATGATAATAAGAATGGATAAACTAAAAGAAGACTAAGAGTCAAAAACAAACATCCAACCCACACTTGTCCACAAAAGCCTTTACAACCATAATACCAAATAAAGCTGAGATATACCCTCGACTATAGCAAAAGTAATCCAAAATGAAACACTAAGACATAAATAAGAGCAAGACAATAAAATGATCGTCCTTCTGACAGATGGAAGCTTACCCTTTCAAAAACTGATCAAGAATGAATCAATCCACCTAATACTGCACAAGGTCAATAGAAAAACCTTTGGACCTTATATCATGATATGATGTATTATTTAATGATTGTTAGTAGGACAAGCACTGGTATATATAACTTAGGGAAAGAGGATAAAATAATGCCATTTCAAAAATCAATAAAAACAATATGCACACATTCACATATATATTAATATATATGATGTATAAATAAGTAAAAGGGTCATGAACATAAGATTTCTAAATATTAACCTAGATTGTATAGCTCTATCTATTCTAATGGTACCTATGGGCTATATAGGTTTAGGTCACCTAGCTGAAAGGGCCCCAGCGTGTGTAGCCACACGAATCAAGGAAATCTAATGAATGTTTAAAGACACCAAGGAACTAACTATTCCAAAAATATATATAGATAATGTGTGTACCATACCCACGATCATATAGACCCCATGACGGTAAATGTGGGTTTTAATATTGGTTCCCCTGGGACCTCAACCTTCATGGCAAGTTACACAATAACTTTTAAGCCCAAATTCAAATCATTATGCACATAAATCCATCCATTAACCTAAGAGTCAATGATTAAAGCATTTACCATTATGGTATCATCATACCAATTATGTTTACAAGATAATCCATTTATCACATTCCAATCCTATTAACTAATTTGACTCCCAAGTTTGATTTTTATCCAAAACCATGGCCATCATGGCCTTTAAAATTTTTTTTATTTGTTTATCCTTTAGTTCATTGCAATAGTTTAAAAGACAAAATAAAACCATGTAATTTTTCCATATTCGAAACCAATTTGCAATATGATTGAGGTTTATGCCATAACAAATCCAAAATTCCATCAATTTGGGGAAACCCATGTTCCACATTCCAATTCCCAATATAATGCACCCATTCAGTACAAAAACCATTTACTATAGCATGAATAAAATATATAAAGCATGGGAAACCATTCCAATAACAAATAATTAAAAGCCCTCAACCTAATTTCAAACCCTATAATTAAAATTACATGAACAATGATTAAACATATGCTATAGTATAAATTTCATGTTAGGGATGACAGATATACCTGAAATACCCAATAATTAAGACAAAAATTCTAATTTTGAATCTTGAAGGTTGAATCCCTTATAAACCCTAGTTTTCTCTTGCTTTGGGAAGTTAAAGGGGAGAGGAGTGAGGTTTTGATTTGATAATTCATTTTAAAGTGTTCCATAGAATATTTTAAAGTCATGGATAAAGTATAAAAAGAGTAAAAGACCAAAATAACCTTAATTAAAATATGTAGAAAATTCAAGGCCTAGTCATCACGACTTAGGTAACGGCTTGTGAGGTCTAACTACGATACGTTACCTAGACTCGTAACCTGTGGGTTAAACTTTTGAAACCTCACTTTTATGAACATGAGTCACTCATCGCTACTCATTATCAATCATCACAATTCATGATGAATACTTATAATCAAGGAAGAAACTTAGGGAAATCTAACTGAACATAACTTATCCCACTCTACAACTCGTGATGAGTGATAATGACTCATCAATTGAGTTGTGGTCTGGACAGTATCGACAACCTCTTAGAAATTTTAGAGTCTTGTGTCCAAGGGTATTACAGGGATGTGGTAATATTTATACATCCAACTTGGTGCTCGATCAATACAATAAGCAAAATTTAATTGAGGATGTTGGTATTTTTCCCTATGATGGAATGTTTATTGGGGATGTATGATCCACATGATAGATCTAATTTGTTCATGGTAGTTATTTGCAAAAAATATAATAGTTCTTTTATAATGGCCCGAGTCTATATTACGGACGCTACACGGTGCTCAAAATCTCGAAGGACCATAATCTAACCCATGACTAGTACCTGCTGTAATAACTGAATAATAGTACTGTAATATGCAAAAATTAGGCAGAAAAACATACCATAAGGTTCAATACTATAATTAAACTAAATAAGGTATAATAATACCAAAACTAAAATATCTGTCTGAAAATATTCCAGTCTAAAAAGCCTCTACTGTCTAAATCATGGAGTTGATGGGACAAGCCCCCAACTAACTCTAACTACTGAAAATTGTATTGATAAACCAAAATATTGAAGAAAATAATTATGTACTCAAACATGAGGACTCACCACTAACTCTGACTGCTAAAGATCTGAACTGCTAAGAGTGCTCGGGAGCCTATGCGTTTGAACCTATGTTATAAAACATCATAGCGCAAGAGAAAAGGATGCATCAGTACTTTGAGTGTACTGGTATATTAAGTGTGGTAGACTGAAATACATGGATTCATATACATGAAAAATGCTGACTGAATGACATGAATATAATTGAATGAGATTACATCCATGAATACGTATACTGTAATTTAAGATCGTGATAACACTGGATATTGAGTTTTGAATTACTGATTTACTGATATCTAAGTTTATTGATACTGTGTAGCTGATAACTGAGTGACTATATCGAACAGTCTTGATCCTGAGTTCCGTACTGAGCTGAGTGACTATATCTAAAAGTCCTAAATCTATAGAACTGAACTGAGTTCTATTCTGAGACTGGAATTGAAACTGAGACTGTGGGACGTAATAATCTAACTGACATACCCCTTTCTGAATAGATTGGGCTCCAACCTCTAACCCCAGTTTGAAGGGTGTCAGTACCGTTCCACAGGTAAAGAGAACTGTGAGTTAACCCTGTCTGATAGAAAGCTCATTCGTCAACTATCACTGGCAGGAAAACTCATATGAGATATATCAACCCTAGTCTGGCAGGAAGATGTGGACTATGTTTGTGAAGTTATGCTGTTTATGTGAATTATTTGTCATAATAAAAAAGGGGAAATATGTGGAAATTATGGTTTTGATGATTGATTTTTGAACTAGGTTCATGTTTATTATGAACCAGGTTCTCAATTATTTTGGGGCTGACCTATTTGGCTAGGTGACGTACAATAGTGTAATTGTTTAAATAAGGAATGGATAATTAACAATTTGAAAAAGAATCCGAACTCTTACTGTCAAAAGGAAATCCTTTTATTATTGTAAAAAAGTGTATTCTAGCAGTTTTCCTTATGCAAGTTGGTTTCCACAAGGAAAAGTTTTTTTGGTGACCTAAAAGGAGTCAAAGTGTAAGAAATATATATGCAACATTGCAGTGAATTGGCGCGGACACCTCTTGGAAAAATGCACAGATCTAAAAATTACCAAAACAAAAAAGCAAGAAGGAACAAGCAAATAAGCGAGCAATAATTTTTTGGTGCTATCAATAGAAGTGTTTTTTTTGAGTTGTAATAGTCTTTGTTTTATTGATAGAAGTGAAGCATTGGTGAGGTGTTGTAACAAGAAGCGAGTTTGACTTCTTGGAGAGATTAAGTTATGTGAAGAGCAGTTAGAGTTAACTATCGAAGTGAGGTACTCAAGTGAGTCCCTTAGATTGCAGAGTTGTAATCTTAAACGTTATGAAAGTAGTGGAGATTGAAGTCGAAATCTCCTAACAAAATTTTGCGTGCAGTTTAATTTTACTGTTATTATGTTTCTCTGAACCAGGTTCCGAAGAAGCGTGAAGTTAGCTATTTTATCAATTCTCATCTACAATACTAGGCCAATGTCTACCTATAACCTCGATTTTGAACCTGGCTTTCCTAAATTTAGAAATAGTGCTCTCTACTTCCCAATCAATCTTTCTTTCATGATAATCACCCCAATTTAGGAATATATTTCTTCTTTTCCAAAGAAACCATAGAATAATTATAGGAATCACATTAATAATAGATCTTAACCTTTGGTTTCCTTCCTAAATTCTCTATATCCTGATAATTTGTTTCACATTAATTCTATGCTCAACTAACCCAACTAATCTAAAGAAATAATTCTACATCCTCTTAGCAATTTCCCCTTTAAGAAACAAGTGGTTAATTATTTCTCTTTCAGGACTAGTGCAACAAATATAGTTCTCTAAAATTTTAGGGTTCCATCTATTCATTGAAGCTACAAAAGGAATTTGACATTTCCAAATCCCCAAGTTAGAAATGATAATTTAAAAGGTAATACTTTTTGCCTAATGGCCTTTTAAACCATCATTTTCATCATTTCTTTTCCTTTAAAGTTCTTAGGCACTTTTAGTGGAGAACTTTCCTATACTATTCATAGTCCACCAAGGTTTATCCATTATATCTTCATAGCATAAAAAGTACATATTGTCTTTAGCATGGCTTACAACATGTCCTGGAAGAGTATCCTACATAAACTCATATTTCTAGCTTTCAGAATCTAGAAATTATGAGATATCATTCAAAGGATGACATGTTTGTACCTCAGACTTCTCCATAAATAATAGACCATAATTTTTCCAATTGTCAAATCAAATTGTGGATGTACTGCCTCTAGGTTCCCACCATAAGCATTGTTCAATTTTGTCTCTGTTATTCAACATCGCTTTCTTCACTTGAGAGCCACCTCTCCATTGCACTAGTATAGGTGGTTGTTTTTTTGCAATACTTGTTCCATAAAATGTTTGTCCAAAAGTTGATTTGAGTCCTGAACCACTACCAAATTTTGGCATACATAGCTTGATCTACTTCTTCTCTGGATATAAACCCCAAACCACCTTCCTATTTAGGTAGACAGAGTTTATTCCAAGCCACTTAGTGTTTACTTCATCCCATTTATTTGTTCCTTTTGAGGCCCTCGATGGTAGGAGAAGTAGTTAATTTATTAGGTGGCATGATATTGGTGAAACTAGATTGTTCGAACCTGGTTCGGTACACCAAGTTATGGAGAAACTCAAGGTTATTCGGTAGAGTCTTAAGCCTACTCAAAGTCACCAAAAGTCTTATGTTAATATAAGAAGAAGGGAGATAGAGTTTGAGGTAAACAAATGGGCATTCCTAAAAATCTCTCCTATGAAAAGAGTCATGAGGTTAGGGAAAAAGGGGAAGCATAGCCCCCATCACATTGGTCTATATCAGATTCTAAGGATTGTTAGGAATGCTGCTTACGAATTGGACTCGCCGGCGAGATTGGCATTGGTTTATCTTATTTTTCATGTCTCCATGCTCAAGAAATATATGGCTGATACTTCGCTAATATTCCCTATTGGAGATATTGGTGTGAAATATTCTTTATCATATAAGGGAATCCCTATTAAAAGTCAAGATTAACAAGTTCAAAAATTAAGAACTAAGGAGATAACTTCAGTAAAAATGCTATAGAGGAACAAAAAAGTAGAGGAAGATATGTGGAAATTGGAGGAGGACTTGAAAGCTAAATATCACTTCTTGTTTCCAACATTGGACCAGGGTGTTTGTGGTACAAACTTTACACTTTCTCTTTATTCATTTGATTTTATTCTCTAAATTTCTCTATGTTCTACCTTATGTCATGCTAAGGGTATCCTAAGATTTCATTTGGAAATGAATGATCCTAAGATGGTAGAATGTAACACCATGATTGTTTGGGAGTCTAAATTGAGCTAAAAATGAACCTACATGATCCTAAATTAAATATGAAACACTTCAGGATGGGTTCAAATATGTTGAGTGATGTTTAAGATGCAAAAATAGGTTATGCATTGTAAGGGATCCTACGCACAATGGCTCAACTCCATGAGGGACCCCACAAGGGGTCACTACCTTGCCCCCTCACCATAATGGGGATGTCACATATTTGGCCCTGCGCTGTGAGGATTGGCCTTTGTGTTGGGGTTTGCATCATGACCTCCCCTCCATCAATGAGAGGTTATTTTGATTATTTTAAGGGTATTTAGGTCCTTTCACACCTATTAAACTGTATTTCCTTCACTTAATACATTCCTAAGCCCTTAAAATGACAATAATCATTGCAAAAAGTCATTCTACACTGCAAAGCTAATGTTGAAAGCAAAAAGGATAGGGTTCAAGCTTAGGGCTTATATTTCTCTCATTCTTTGGGGAAATTCTCATCAAAAAGGCATATTTAACACTCCTTTACTTTAATTATCATTATATTGTGTTATTGCTTAGTAATCATATGTTTTAGTGATTTTTTAAAAACTAGGGTTGAGGGATTCGGTTGTCACACACACATATTGTTTCCGCTTGTCTTAATGTTTTTTCATGCATAAATTATGGTTTGTAAAGTTAAATGTGACTTACAAAGGCTGAATTAGGCATTATGGTTTAATAAGGTTTATGTGTTTTGCATGATAAATATATTAACCTCAACATATTTCAATATTTGTTTTTTAATGATGATTTTATAGTATTTAAATTGTCCTTTGAAATATTGTATGGCATTAAATAGAAAAGGGTGTCGATGACTCTTGAAACGCCCTAGGGGCTAGGTCTACAGATTTTCAAATTGGAATGTCAGGTTTAAATGGTTTAATGGATCGATATGGCATAATATGAATGACTTAGAAGTCTTGGTATGGCAATACCAATGTGGGAATGCCTCAATGAAAGATACCATGATTACTAATTTATATAAATGTTTTCATTAGGATTTATAGGGAATTGTGTAGCTTCACCAAGAAATTATAGTCCTTGTGACCAATAATTGAAACCATATTTGCTAGCGTTGGGAGATCTTATCCTGAAGGATGATCGATGTATGCTTGCTTTGCACGGTAGTATAAAATTATTTTTAGGGAAGCTATTGTCTATTGGTAAATTTGCCTAAACCTCTGTCCATGCAACTAATATAGATTAGGGCCCCGTCAGTTGGGATACCGGACCCATAGAGCCCATGGTTTACTGGAGGTCAGTTTAAAGCTACATAGTGCAAGAATAAATTTTAAATGGTCATGTCATCAAGTTTGTTGTCCCTTGTTCCTTACTTTTCTATTGTTACATATGATGAATATGTTCCTTATGAATGGTTTTGGTAAAACAAATATCTTATTCTTTTTCTTAGGTTGTGTACCAATACTTGCCATACTGACATATCCAGAAGCTACATTTTTTCATAATATAGGTTTGGGGGCCTATTCTTGTGATCTTGTGAAAATTTATGGTGTTCGTTTCCACTATTAGATAGGAAGTGAGAAGTGGTGAGCCCTCTATCATCCGCAAGGCATTAGTACATTTCAGTTATTCTCCCATTTTCGTTCTTTGGTTTTTCTTTTGGCATAGTTGGGGTCACGCCTCGACTTAGTGAATGTTTTAAGCATAGATGCTTTGTAGACGGCGTTGGGTTGCTATTTTAAAATTTGGTTTTGAATTATGAATTTCATTTTAATGGTCCATTGACACTTTAACTTTATGGGTTGAATTCTCTGGTATTTCACTATACTACAATGCTTTTGATGTAAGGTTAAGGGGTTATCATAGCCAAGGCTCTATTTTGGGTAGTGACCGGACTAGAAAGTTAAATAGCTATACCTTCATAACTAATACATGCATTAATCTAACAAATTACCAAAAAACACACAGCTTGATTGTATTGATATCTATCTCTAAAAAGTTTGGTTAAGGGACCAACAACTATTACCATAGAGTGCTAATTACTTCTCCATTCTTAACCAGAGAGTTTGAACCTTCTAGGAGCACTTTCCAATAGAGTACTTTCCAACGTAAATCCAAATTTAGTCAGGCCCTAATGAGGGTACCCAATGGGAAACAAAAAATAGTTTCTAAATGGTCCAATAATATTATAAGATACTCCAATAAAAGATCCTAGTCAATCTTAATTTATGTCCTAGATGTATGATTTCAGTTCACAAGCATATGATCAAATCCTCTGGCCTGTAGATAAAATAAATTCCCATTAACATTAAGGAGAAATTTTTGAAGCCACCTCATCGCCATTGGATCTTCCTATTAACACATGTCAAAAAATCACACATGGTAAAAAAAATGACAAGTGTCTAATGCCACAAAATGAATGCTTCTTGATAGCTAATAGAGAAGCAAGCGAGGAAAAAAGGAGGAGAAGAGGGCTGGCAGCTACTTATATTGGTAAGTATTATGTACATAAAACCAATTGTTGGAGGGTATGTAGTAGGAATTGAACTACAAAAACTAGAATCGAATATGAAAATTAAAGAGACAATTGATAAGGGATATAAAATAGACATAAGAATAAGAAGTAATCAATAACAAAAGGATACATTAAATCTTAATACCATCAATTATAAGCTTAATCAAACACCTAATTCTTATGGTTTCCAAGAGGGAGATGATCACCCTCTAAACCAATGTTTCTAAACAAAAGTTCAACAAAAGTTTTCCAACACTCTCACCTAATGGACAAGGATTCATCAATAATCAAGCAAAAACTAAGAAAATTAGCTAGGCTCCCAAGTATTTATAGTTTAAGCTAATTATTACACATTTAGGCCCCAAAAGTGACCCACTTGTAAGAAAATACCCACACAATATTCTTGAGCGTATTTGAAGTGGTTGGGGGTATCTCAATTGAACTAGGGATTGTTTTGACCCGTTCTTGAAATGCTAGAGTAGGTTAAAGATGGAACCAAAGCACCTAGGGTGCATGTCCATTAGAAGGGGATTTCTAGCCTTGTTTTGCATTCTCTTGTATACTCCAACGATTCTTAACCCAAAGTGAGTGAAATAATCAAAAAATGACCACTCTTGATGGTAAGAAGAATTCTTCATGTACCTCACACTTCATGAACAATCCTTCGATCCTTTGGTACTCTTAGGCTTTACTTTTAGTAAATGGATAGATCCATATTATATCACCCTCTCCGTTTGTAGAAGAATTTGACCTCAAATTAAAGGGGTGATGATATTCTATAATGTCAAAGAGTGAAACATCATACACATTGAATGTATTTTGCACTTGATATTCGGCATTGTTGTTTATCCTTTCAAGAACATGAAATGGACCATCACTTTGAGGCATAAATTTGCCTTTTCTTTGGGTTGAAACCTATCTCTTTGGATTTGCATCCATACTCAATCAACCGGTTCAAGCACAAGTCAGTTCCGTCCCTTGTTTACTCTTTTGGCCATATCTTTGTTCTTCTTCTCAAAGAGACTTATCATATATTTTCTTCATGCATTCCTCCCTTTTTTTTCTATATAAGCTTATCACAACATCACTAGGAAAAGGATTGATATATAAAGTGGTAAGGATGTTAAAACCAAAAACACAATCATATGGTGTGAAACCAGTAGTTGAATAGATAACACGATTAAAAGCAAATTCAACTAGAGGTAGGTGGTTCTCCAAAAAGGACATTTTTTCTTTTAACAAAGGTGCCTAATAGAGAACCCAATGTTCTGTTTACCACCTCCATTTTGCCATTCGTTTGTTGGTGGAAAGATTTTGAGAAAAATAGTTTGGTTCCAAGCCTACCGCACAACGACCTCAAAAAGTGAATAAGAAATATAGAGTCCCTATCATTACTAATGGTCGGAGGAATTCCATGTATTTTACAACATGATCAATAAATAAATAATCTACATTAAGAGAATCATCAATTTTATGAAATAGAATGAAATGGTCCATTTTTGAGAACCTAACAACAATAACAAAAATGCAATCTCTACCCCTCCTCGTCATAGGCAATTCCAAATCAAAATCCATATAGATGTCAAGCCATTTATACAAAAACTATTGGCATGTAGGTCCATCACATAAGTTCTGACTATAGCATTAGTTACATCAAAGTGATAATTGATACTATTTTCCTGTGCAAGCTATTTATACAAAAACTATTAAAATGCAAGACGTTGGTGGAGGTAGGCAAACTTGGCTGCAGCTAACTTTGGGCTGTTGTCACCAGTAGAGAAAATTTAAGTAGGCAAAGGAAAAATACAGTATTTTATTTTTCTAGTACGATGATATAGTAAAAGGAGGTAGTAATGAAGGGCTGTAGGATTGTTCTATTTACCTATTCAGACAAAGAGGCTACAAAAGGAGGAGGAAATTAATTGTGATTGTAGTGAGTAGAAAGAATCTATGAAGGAAAGCGGGAGTATTATATTCACCCGCCTATTGTGGTTGACATACTATAAATGTCAGAGATAAAATATAGAAGAAATAAATTTTTCCCGAATAGCAAACTTCGAAGCAGTTGATGAACCAATATTGTACCATATCATTAATGATCGTCACAAGTAAGTCATTGAGATGTTGCAGATAAACTTGACTATTAATCGAATAAAAGGGTACTCTTTTATTTTAGTCGAGAGTTATACTGAAGATGTCTTGTAATGGAAGTGTTCCATGCAAGAAGTTAAAATGGAGGTATACTACAATATCAAAGAAATTACTAAAAGTAACCTTTAAGCCTTTTTTGCTGGAGTGTGTGGTTCGACTTTTTTCTTCTTATCTATTTCTCTAGGAGACATTGGTGGTAATAATGTTTGAACATCCGGGTTTTCTACTTCAGTGAAGGATGTAACAGCCAACATTCCAGGTGTTTGGTCGAGAAATCTGTAGCTTGGCTTTTGTAGCTGGATTCTAAACAGTTTATGAGCAAGATGTTGATTTGTACGTACAATAGACAACGGTTATATCTAAGTGGAAAGAGGAGAAGATGGTGTAGTGAGTAGGAGGTTACGTAGTGGAGAGTTATTTTTTACTACTATAATCGGATTGAACAAAGATGTTTACTATTGTAATAGGATTTGATGAAGATGAGTTACGTACCTGGGTAGCAATATTTTGGTATATTTGTTCGGCAGTGAGGGATAATATTATCTCTGCCTCCGTTCTCGACACTATTGCGGTAATTATATCACTGGTGTCCGTAATGTTAACCTCAAAGTGGCACCTGTGATACAAATGGAAAGGAAATAAAATATGTAATGTTAATATCTGAAATGTTGTCTTTCAAAAAATCATAGAAACTTATAATGGGATCTTATTTAATTTGAAATATTAATTTCGACAGTAGAAGTGATCAATGCGTGATAATACTTTAGACTAAATGAAATCTTTGAATCTGTCCATATTTAGGTAGAAATTTTGTATACAGCACCTGATTCAGCATAATCAACATACTTAAGGTTGATCTTTTTTGTCTTGATGCATACAAAGTGATTGCAATGTGATCAGGAAAGCAAGTAAAAGAACTGGGGATGATCAGGAAGTGATATTTTTCCTTCCACAGGGAAAGTCTGCACCTGCAGTATGAATCCAACTATATTAGGAATTGCGCTAAAGATCTTTACAGTAAGGCATTGGGCAAGTTGTTGACAACAGAAAAAATTAGTGCAGTAGATGTACACACTACTAACCTGGGATGACAAGTCTAAAATTATGGATATAGGGAAAACCTCATCTTCAATAGGTGCAAGAGTCAAGGAAGAAGTTGATGCCGATGAGATTCGTAAAGTGTACGATATCAACATTTGCTCATTTTCCTCCATCTTGAGAAATTTTTAAGTCAAGTAGTGAGTATGGTTTTTAGTAAAAGTATTTGAGTAGTATGACATGGCTATTGGGGATTAGTTAATAAGTACCACTTCACCAAGGTAGTAGCCTGCACGTACTTAGGATTCAGTAAGATCGTTGACTGGTACCTTGTGGCTAATCTTATAGCTGTGTATGTCATAGATAGAGATGAATTTTAATTGAATACAGAGGAATAAGTGCAGCGGTAAAAGGGAAAAGTTACAGAGATTGATGTAAACAACATACCATCGCGAAATTCAGTAACTCCAATACGTTTAGCAAGAATAACGGGGTGCTCATGCAAGTGATGTAGTAGCGCAGCACCTTTGTTGTCGGCCAAATCATCCCATATAGTAAATAGGGCAGGTTTTTTACTGGTTGATGTAAGAAACAAATAATTTTTTATCATGCAAGAATGCTTTAATAAGTGAGAAGGGTTGAGTAACTCACCTCTGATCTATGACAATTGCCTCCCAGAAGTGCTTACTTTGGTCGGTGCTATATTGCAGCGCACTGGAATTGGCTACTATCGCCAATAAGTCTGGCATAATGGGAAATAAGATAGTAGCCTCAAATTCTTGTAAAGAACTTTATCACTTGTAAGTATTTCTGGATTACATGCTATGTATTGACATAATTCTTTTGATACATTAACAGAACCTTTAGATGCATTTTGCAGATATATTTACTATCTATGATTTTACTCACAATCTACCGCTGCATCAAATTCTTGAACAATGTTAACTAAATATAAAAATAATGTTAAAAGAAAGATCAACAGATGCTGATAACCGATGTTTCACTTTATAGTTCCACTCTTGTGCTAGAAAGATTCACATGATAGAGTTAACTCGGCAATTCTAGTAATTAAAGATACCTTATGTTTTTATTTTATGAGTTGAGTTAAGATACAAATGATCAAAGAAATAAAATTGTGTCTAATCAAATGGAACATTTGATTATGATGGGAAGCTCAATCCCGTGACTTTAAACTAGATGTACGAAGAGTACCACAAATTAAACCTATTATCCCCAATATCAGCATTCACGATAACTTAGTGTTTCTATATCAGATCAGTAGTTCATAATTACATATCTTTAGGAGTCTAAACCTAAATCAATTAGAGTATAATCATTCTCTCACCCATCCCACCACACCCCTACTTAAAAATAACAACATACCAAGTGTATTCTGATAAGTGAGGTCTGTGGAGTGCAGAGTATACATAGACCTTACCCTACCTCATGGAGATAGATAGAGTGTTTTTGAAAAACCTTCAGCTTAAGTAACACATAACAAGGAAATTTGAACAATAGAACAAGATAATACAGGGGTAGAACAAGGCATAGCAAATAATACATAACAAATAATAGATAAATAATAGGAGTAAGATCACAAAACTTGAGCTGGAAAAAGAAAGAGAGAAAGCAAAAGAAATCAAGAACACATAACCCAGTACGGCAAGGAGGGCACAGTTTGGCTGACTGCAAGCCAAAGAACACCATAGCCAAAAAAAAAGGCAAACACTAACAAGCAAAATAACCCAAGGAGGGAACTTATTGCAAGCTATGCCAGACAAAATCCCCACATTCTCCCCAATATCATTTGCCACTCCAATAATAGTCAGCTGCTGCTGACTAAAACCCAACATTGATTTCAAAGAAAGGGAATATGGTGGGAAAGCATAAGCATTACCAACTGCTATCTATACCCAAATAGTAGCAGTAAGACCTACCTATGGTAGTCTGTTTCCTTCTTTTAGTACAGCCATTCATGAAACCACAAAATCTGCATCCAAAAATATGAAAAGATCAAATCTTTTTGAGTACAAACTAAGAAGGAACAACTTGAAAAAGACCAACAGGTATTATGGTGGAATCACAACACACCATTCTCAAAATCTGCATCCAAACTCCTCACATTTACTTTAATCGTATAAAGTGGATTCACAACACACCCCAAATTGGCATTTCCAAAATCCAAGAAACTTAAAAGAACCAACAAATTCCCAAAACCAAGCTCAAAAATCGATAAAACAACAAAAAGGGTGTTCAAATTCACTAATTGAGAAAAAAAGACCAAAAGGAGAGATTGAACATCACCTTTAGGTTGAAAATTCCTCGCCGGTGGTTGCCCTTATTTGCCCCTCGCCGGTGGTTGCCCTTCCAAGACAACGAAGTCTTTATCTACTTCGATGGTGTGTCAGTGATATTCGATGGTGGAGAGCATTTGGTTCCCTATTCGACTGTTTGTGTGAAATTATAGCGTAGGATTTTAGATTTTTAACATACTCAATTTTTGGGTTAATTATAAGTTGGAGGGAAATTGAAATATTTGGGAGGAAGAGAGAAAATTTTAATGAAAATTTTAGGCCATATTTTTAAATTGTT
>NW_025862805.1:91123-141698 GCF_002878395.1 Capsicum annuum
TGGGTTCTATATTTGCTAACGACCGCTTTACACTCCCACGAGAGCTGTAGATTGAGCGTTATCATTCGTCAAGTGCACCAACCATATTATCTAAAACTAGGGCTAATGCAAATTACCTTTTTGCTATAGTACAGGTGTAATTTAGACCAACATGATGTAATTTTTTTTTGCATAATGAAAGTTGCAACATATTAATCTAATAATTTAGATCTATGAAATTCTAATAAATTTGAGAGAGGATGTAAATGGAATCTGTCTTGGAGATAACATGAATTAATACAAGACAAATTGCCTTTGTATATATAAATGGGATTCTTATGATGCTCGAGGTGCTCGATCACTCCTTAGTGCTATTAAAAGATGCCATATGGATGACTATTACCATTAAGGAGGCTTAAAGCACTTTAAAGAGGTCAAAATAGTGCAAGGCGGGTCTAAAAGGCCCCTTAGAAAGGATGTGCACTTATTCTGCCTTGGAGGTCTGCTAGGTTTGCTCTAGCAGATCAAGACTAGGTTAGAATAGCCTCATCCACTCTAGAAATGTCCTTGACATGCGCCACATCTACTGTAAAGACTCTAGAGCAGGCTTCCTTAGTTTTGTTAATATAAATGGATCACTTTTATGTCCATGGTAATATGTTATCCCTATAATATAAATGAATTTGGTTAGCTATTTATTTCATTGGTTTTGTTTTGATAACAAGGATATGAAAGCTCTTGAGAGAGTGAGTGTAAGCATGGGAAAGCTTTTGGTGACCTTTGTTTAGTAAAAACGGTTGTAGGGGCATTTCTATTCCCTTACTGTCAACATATAAGATTAGGTGCTTGTTGATAATTGATTTTTGGGTCTTTGAATTCAATATACTCATTAGTTCCTATTTCTTTCTTTCTTCTTGTGCCAATCGATCTATCAACTATCATATATCCTTTTATCCCTTTAATTTATGCTTTTTAATTTTGTTGTTTCTTTAGTGTTTTTGTTGTTTTCATCTTTATATATTACTCTGGTATTATTTAATATCATAGTCGAGCTTAATTTTGTTCCCATGAAGTCAATCTTGGGTCTAATTGTCTTGAAAATATTAAAAAATTACAAAAAATGTACCATTCACATTTTTGGTCTAAATTAAAAATTTGAGTCTTTGATTTTATTGTTTTCTTGTGTTCTTAGTTTTATATTCTTGTTTCCTAACACTATTAGAGTCTAAGGATCGATTTTGAGCTTAATCAGAGCTATATCGAAGTTTCTACAATCGATGATAGCTTGAGTTTGAAGAAAAGAAAGTGGGGTGGAGAAGCTAGATATTTTTTTTGAGCATTTGAGCTAAATTATGTTTATAATAACTTTAGAAGGTTAAAAAGTACTTAGATTAAAAATACTAACTCATTCCGTGCTAACGTGAAGAATTTGGAAATTTTTGCATTCTCGGTGTTCTTGGAAAAATTTCATATCTTCAAGATGAATTTTTAGAAAGAAGTTGTCTTTTGATCCTGAAAAAACAAGGAAAAGGAATACAAATGTATTAGTACAAAGAACCTTGAATATCCAAAGATTATTCCATTATAAGAGGATAAAAGGGGCAACTAGAGGGGGAAAAACGTCATTCCAAGTGATCTAGGAGGATGATCTGCACCCTATATGCTCTTAGTCTGTGTTGGAGCTATTTTATTAATCCAAAATCAGTTCAAACCAGTGCCTTATGAACCTGGTATGCCCCTGAGATGCGTTGGACCTGCTCAAGTAGGTCAAAATAACCCTTCTTGTGTTGGGTATGCGTTTGGGGTGCTCCCAAGCTGTTTTGGTGGACCAAAAACACATTTCAAAGATTCTTAATTTCCTTTATGCTAAGTTTTGATTAATCTAGTTTCATTTGTTGATTCTAAATAATATTTTCTTTTATTCTAAATATTAATTAATGACTAGTAATCAACCTACGGAGTTGTTATTAGTTCTTGAGTTCGTTTATTTCTTCATCCTACATCTTTTGAGGTTTTCTAGTTTTTAATTCATTGAAGCTTCTTGAATGAAGTATATATATATATATATATATATATATATATATATATTTTTTTTTTATGATCCTTCTGAAAAGAAAATCATTCTAGATATAAGTAGCAATTGACACCTTATGAACTAACAAAGTGTAAACAATTTTCAATATTGGCCTATCCAATTGTGAGGCAATCAAAGGTGTGCAAACACGATTGATTGTTGGATTTAATTTTACTAATGCTAATGTTGATTTTCTTCATTTTTGAGTGTTTAATTTCTAGGTACAATGAGTTCTGAGGGTGAAACTTCACAAACTATGGGAGACCACTCAACAAATGTTTTTTTGGTAGCCATTGAAACTCTTAAGCATAAAATAGACCCCATGGACGCTAAGATAGGATCCCATGACATTAAGGTAGGTTCACTTGTAGGGAATATGTCTAATTTCGAAGGAAGTATGGATAGCATTAAAATAGCCTGATTTTTTGAACCGGAATGCTACACGGTGCTCATGACCCTGAAGGACCACAAGCTAACCCATGACTGATATCCGTTCCTGTATACTGCATAATATACATAAAATACTGAAAGATGAACATGAAAGGCCATAATGCTTGAACTGAATAAACGTCTGTTAACAAAATGTCTGAAAAAGGTATAACAATACAAAAATAAGTCATAAATACTAAAAATAATGAGATCTGAATATCTTATCTAACATCTAGTCTGAAAGCCTCTAACTGAACTGAATAAGGAGTTGAAGGAACATGTCTCCAACTAACTCTATCTAGAAACTAAATAGTAAATATAGCAATAATGACATCGTCCTCGAATGAGAAGGACTTACTAAAAACTCTAAACACTGGAATGCTACTGCTGATCTGGAGCTCGTGTCTCTGAGCCTATGGTGTAACATATGATAAAGCACCATAGCGCAAACGCGTCAATACATCTGAATGTATTGAGTATATGATTGAGGTAGGCTAAATGCAAAGGGTTATATGCGTAAACAATGATGACTAATTTGAACGTGAGAATACATACATGCACACATAACTGTAACTAAACTCGTGGAGATACTGACTATTGGTTCTGAATACTGACAGCATGAGTGTACTGATATTGAGATACTGAATAGATGAACGACTATTTTTGATAGTTCAAATTATGAAGAACTGGTTTGGTTAATTATGTCTGACAGTCCTAAAGCTGAATACTGATATCATGAATTCTGATAACTGATATGACTGATATATGAGTTCAAAAAACTAATATAACTGATATAACTGTGATGATTCACCTAAACGATGTAACTGATACTTAGCCATTGTATCTGACAGTCTAAGTTCTAACAGAACTATCTGAGTTCTATTTTATATGGAATAACTAAATTTGAAATCAGTCCTATCTAGTGGGTAATCTTTAAATCTGATGATTCTGATACTGTTTAGCTATAGTTGAGATCTGTCCTATCTAATGGGTGATCTTAAAGTCTATTTATAATAATAAGGATTGATTGTCTCTAATAGTACTAAATCTGTACTACTGAACTGAGTTGACCATATCTGATAGTCCTTAATCGGTAACTGAAACTGTGGGATGCATTCATCTGACCGACATAGCCAAAGCTAAGCTGAATGGGGTCTAATATCTACCCTGACTGGAAGAGTGTCAGTACCACACCACCAGTAAAGACAACTATTGTGGAGTCAGTCCTAATCTAGTGGGAGACTCCAAGGATTAGTCCTATACATATAAATATGCTAACGGGTGACCCTTAAGTATGTCAGTCCTATCTAATGGGTGACATCTCATACCTACACTGGAAACATAGTTCTGGAACTTAGGAATTGCTTCTAGGGATCTCAATCCTATTCTAGTGGGTAAGCCCCCATCCCTAGGTTCGCTCGGTACTAAATCCTACTCCCATCTGAAAGACACTGAACTAAATAATTGGGCTGAACTAAATAACTTAACTGAAATAATTTGCTGAACTGATACTGATTAACTAAACTAAAAATAGTTGTATTGTTTAGCGGAGCTAAAACTGAGTTTACTGGATTCTGATGATGGATGTAATATAATGAGTTCTAAGAACTGATTAAGAGTACTAAAGTTACTGAGATTTACTGTGATTACTGAGGTTACTGAGCACTGCGATTACTGAGAATACTGAACTACTGAGATTACTAGTTTTCCTGAATAACATGACTGACTTATATCTGTAGATCATGGCTTGACTGAGAGAATCATGAAAAACATAACATGGCTCTAGGCACACAACTATATTTTTGGGTACGAATACCCCCAGGACTCATTGAAAGGATACTGATACAACATGACTGACTTGATCATAAGATTGGAGTCCACAATTCACATTGTCATAAGTAAGGGATGTTATACTTCATGTAGTTCTTTAACATCTTAATCATGGTAGGGAGTGCATGGATATATTTCATGTACATAATGTATATCTCTATTATCATACATGCTTCATAACACAACAATAGCAACACATCAATAGCATGGAATTTATATTGAAGTATATAGCTAACATGAACTTGTCATTTAGATATCATGGAACCATATAAACATGAATTCCTAGCCTCCTAAGCATTTTATCAAACACCTTGCATGCATAATATTGAGCATTGGTGTACTTAACAAATTTAGAAATCTTGAACCGCCCAAATTCATGGGTTTCCAACTAACCTATTCACATGATTCATGAAAAACACATCAAGACACAACCTTGAATCCAAACAACAATCATTAACATGAATATAGTCATAAAACAACAAGCAAATCACAATTTATAATTTAAAACATGATTCTTGAACTCCATGGATGAAAAGGACCCAAGGATGAACACTACACATACCTTAGATTAAGAATTCGTGAAGATTGATAGCGAAATTTTGTAGAAATAGACTCTTCTATGAAAACCCTAGGGCTTATTCTTGAGAGTTTAAATCTTGGGAGAAAACCCTAATATTGTGGTTGAGAGCATAAGAGAGGGTTTTTGAGATGTTTAACTAAAGAAAAATGGGAAAAATTACGCCTCTGTAGGGTTATAAGTCGTAGAAGGTGAATGAAATGACCAAAATACCCTTTTGAAATAAATTTCTAGTTTTTGAAAATCATAGCTGACAACATTTGTGATAAGGCATCAAAAAATGTGACAAGCCATCAAAAATGTCGTCACACGAGAGCTGGAATTGATGGTTTCTGCCTAAGCCTGACGACATTTATGACAAGGCATCGAAAATGTGATAGGTCATCAAAAATGTCGTCACACAGAAGTTGGATTCTGCCTAAGGATGATGACCTTTGTGATAAGGCGTCACAAATGTGGTAAGCTACCACTAATGTCGCCAAACTATTTCCAGCCTGAGATGCTGGAGTAAAATAAGAATAACTCATTGCTCCGATATTAGATTTAGGTGAAATTGTTACCATTGGTAAGCTAATTCAATTATCTATCTGTTGATAGGCCTTAAGTCAAATATTCAACGTATAATGAGAGGTATTCTAATTTGAAGTTCACTATACCAATATCCTTCATAAGAATTCAATTGGTAAGAAATGTTTTGATTCGTCTGATAGCTGGGAGTTATTTGAAGCCTTAATATACATCTAACTTACTCATAAAACTATAAAAGAACCATGATGTACTATGCATGATCTTGGTACATGTCTCTAATATTGGTTTGGATTTTTTGGGGTATTACAATATATCCCCTTTGGAAACATTCGTCCTTAAATGATAACTGCTTGAGAGGGGAGAAAAGATAAAACGATGAATATATAGCATGAATGACTGATCATGATATCATGGATGACATAACTGAAAACTGAGCATATCATAATGTACATGCATATCTGATGCATGGGTAGCTGATTTATGAATGTAGGACTGAGTGTTCTGATAAACTGAGTTTTTCAAACTGAGAATGCATATCTGATGCTTAACTGATAAGTTGAATCTATGCATATCTGATGCATAATTATATGACTGACATGATACATGAATGCATGACTGAAAGCACTAATAAACTGACCATGCATATCTGATGCGTGAATATATAACTAAACTAATTCGCGAATATGTGACTGCAATGGTAAAGGAACTGAGATTGAACTAAAACATGAGAACATGACTTATTCTACTATGTGACATATGGACTGAACAACATGAACAGAAAAGAACCTCTGAATACTTGACTAACAACGGAGGTCTAACTTGAAGGTTAACTTATAAGTACCCTCTATTCTAAACTGAATTTGTTATGCAAGGAGAAATTGAAGGATCTAAGGCATGAGAGCATTAAGATAAAGTGGGGTATCTCCCCCTTGGGATGCTATGTCCCTCTAAGAATGCTTACCTTACAGAAATACTGGGTGATGCACAGGGTATCTACAAACTAGACTATAACTAAACTTTGGGAGTCTGAAACTAATGCATGATGCATGAGATGAACTGAACTTGTAACTACTAAGAGGTTCTACTTTGAAATAGTTACGTTCTTTGAGATTTTGGATAGCATGAATAGATGCAAGGATGAGAAAACAAGCTATAAAAATCTGACTACTCGATTGCTAAACTGACTTGCTGGCTTTACTATCTAACTCATAATAAAACATATGCTCGAATTAGAGAAAGAGATCTAACAATGCATACTATGAACATGAAAGACTGGTAACATACCCGAATCTACGTCAGGTAAACTTTCTGGATTAGGAAGGGTCTAGAGTGCATAAAGTCTATTCTAATGCTGACCACTATTGTTACCATGCTGACACAACTCCTTACCCCTCTTTGCTAGAACTCTGCATTCTCGCATCCTGTGGCCTGGCTTGACACACCCAAAGCATACATTGGCCTGCCATACATGCACCTAGATGATTCTTACCATACTCTTTGCAAAGTTGATAAGACATCTATTTTCACTACCTTAGGCCTCAGAGCCTGCTGGTACATTAGAGGAGGATACTTCTAGGACTGGAAATTTTTCACTATGCTGAGAACGGTTACGACCCTGTTACTTAGGTTGAGCAAAGCTGAAACTACCTATCCTTGCTCTCTTACTCTATCTCTCTCTCATCCTAATCTTCTTCTCCTTTATTTGCTGATCATATGTCATAAGTCTGGCTAAAGTCATATCACTATTTAGCATGGCAGATCTGTACTCGTTTACCGCACTATCATTCACCCCTAACATGACCTTACTCATCTTAGCTCTACCATTTGCAACCACATGACGGACATATCTGCCTAATTGAGTAAACTTGAGAAAATGCTCCTTTACAATCATACTACCCTACCTATGGTTAATGAACTCTAGTACCTTATCATCTCTAAGCCCTAGCAGAAATAATCTATCAAGGAAAGCAAAGGCAAACTCTTCCCACTCTATAGGGACTGCATCATCTAACCTTTGTAACTTCCACTGCTTGTGCAAAGTATGAGTGACAGCTGTAATTGGTATGCGGCTAACTCAGCACCCTAAATAGTAGTAAGCCCCATAACATCTGTCACTTTCTCAACCTGTTCTAGAAATTCTTACGGGTCCTCATCTGACTTAGACCCTATGAAGGAAGAAGGATTCATTACGGTGAAGTCCCAAATTCTAGCTGCAGCTGAATTGGCCACTGGGTTAGCGAGAACGATAAATGGTCATTCATTCTGGGTAGCGACTGACTGTGAAAGAGTGGTGAATGTAGCCCTCAACATCGTATGAGAAACATGATCGCCCAAAGGGTCTTCGGGCTGAGGGGCTAATAGATTCCCATTTCTTCTTTGAGGAGGCATGTCTATAGAAGAAAAAGAGAAATGGATTAAACTGAGATTATGCTCACTGGCACGACATGAAAACTGAAATTAGGGAAAATATTCCTAAAACATCTCATAGCCTCTTGCCCATAAGTGTGGTGCACAACACATATATGTACAAGACTATACTAGATGCGGCTTTCAGACTTCCTAGGACTCTATTGAACCTTAGTCTTTGATACAAAGTTTATAACTCCCCAATTTTCTGAACCAAAATGCTACACGGTGTTCATAACCTCAAAGGACCACATGCTAACCCATGATTGATATCTGTACCTGTATACTGCATAATATACATAAAATATGGAAACATAAACATAAAAGGCCATAATGTTCGAACTGAAGAAACGTTTGATAACAAAATGTCTGAAAAAGGTATCAATACCAAAACAAGTTACAAATACTAAAAATAATGATAAATGAATATCTAATCTAACATCTAGTCTGAAAGCTTCTAACTGAACTGAATAAGGAGTTAAAGGAATATGTCTCCAACTAACTCTATCTAGAAACTAAATAGTAAATATAGCAATAATCATATCTTCCTAGAATGAGAAGGACTCATTACAAACTCTGAACACTGGAATGCTACTGTTGATCTGGATCTCTTGCCTCTGAACCTATGATGTAACATAAGAGAAAGTGCCATAGTGCAAACGTGTTAATACGTCTGAATCTACTGAATATACGAGTGAGGTAGGATAAATACAAAGGGTTATATGCATGAACAATGTTGACTAATATGAACATGAGAATACATACATGCATACATAACTGTAACTGAACTCGTGGAGATACTGACTACTGAGTTTGAATATTGATAACATAAGTGTACTGATACTGAGATACTGAATAGATGAACGACTATTTCTATTAATTCAAATTATGAAGAACTGGTCTAGTTCACTGTGTCTGATAGTCCTGAAGCTGAATACTGATATCATAAGTTCTGATAACTGATATGACTAATACATGAGTTTAGAAAACTTATATAACTAATATAACTATGATGATCGGCCTAACCGATGTAATTGATACTAAGTGACTATATCTGATAGTCTAAGTTCTGATAGAACTATCTGAGTTTTGTTTTATATGGAGTAACTGATTTTGAGATCAGTCCTATCTAGCGGGTGATCTTTGAATCTGATAATTCTGATACTGTTTAACTATAGTTGAGATTAGTCCTATCTAATGGGTGATATTGAAGTCTATTTATAATGATAAGGATTGATTATCTGTAATAGTACTAAATCTTTACTACTAAATTGAGTTTACTGTATCTGACAGTCCTAAATCTGTAATTGAAACTGTGGGATGTATTCATCTAACCGACATGCCCCAAGCTAAGCTAACTGTGGTCCAATCTCTGCCCTGATTGGAAGGGTGTAAGTTCTGGACCACTAGTAAAGACATCTACTGTGGAGTCAGTCCTAATCTAGCGGGTGACTCATGGGATTAGTCCTATACTTTTAAATATACTAACTGGTTACCGCTGAGTATGTCAGTCCTATCTAAAGGGTGACATCTCGTACTTACACTGGAAATGTAGTTTTGGAACTTAGGGATTGCTTTTAAGGATCTCAGTCGTATTCTAGAGGGTGAGTCCCCATCCCTAGGTTTGCTCGGTGCCAAATCTAATTCCCATCTGAAAGACACTGAACTGAATAACTGGGCTGAACTAAATAACTTAACTGAACTGATTTGCTGAACTGATACTAATTAATTGAACTGAAAATAGTGGTATTGTTTAGCGGAGCTAAAACTGAGTTGACTGGATTCTGATGACGAATGGAATATAATGAGTTCTAAGGACTAATTAAGAGTACTGAAGTAACTAAGATTTACTGTGATTACTGAGGTTAGTGAGCACTGAGATTACTGAAAATACTGAACTACTGAGTTTACTGAGTTATCCTGAGTCACATAACTGACCGATTTCTATAGATCATGGCTTGACTGAGAGTATCGTAAAAAATATGACATAACTCTAGGCATACAACTATATTTTCGAGTACGAATACCCCCAGGACTCATTGGAAGGAAACTAACATAGCATGACTGACTTGATCATAAGATTGGAGTCTATAATTCACCTTGTCATAAGTACGGGATGTTATACTTCATGTAGTTCTTCAACATCTTAAGCATGGTAGGGAGTGCATAGATATATTTCATGTACATATTGTATATCGCCATTATCATACATTCTTCATACCACAACAATCGCAACATATCAATAGCATGGAATTTATATTGAAGTATATAGCTAACATGGACTTGTCATGTAGATTTCATGGAGCCATGTAAACATGAATTTCTAGCATCCTAGGCATTTTATCAAACACCTAGCATGCATAATATTGAGCATAGTTGTACTTAACAAATTTAGAAATATTGAACCACCCAAATTCATGGGTTTCCAACTAACCTATTCATATGATTCATGAAAAACACATCAAGACACAACCTTGAATCTAAACAACAATCATTAACATGAATATAGTCAAAAAATAACAAAGAAATCACAATTTATAATGTAAAACATAATTCTTGAGCTCCATGGATGAAAGGAACCCATGGATGAACACTACACATACCTTAGATTAAGAATTCGTGAAGATTGATAGCGAAATTTTGTTGAAATAGACTCTTCTATGAAAACCCTAGGGCTTATTCTTGAGAGTTTTAATCTTGGGAGAAAACCCTAATATTGTGGTTGAGAGCATAAGAGAGGGTTTTTGAGATGTTTAACTAAAGAAAAATGGGAAAAATTACGCCTCTGTAGGGTTATAAGTCGTAGAAGGTGAATGAAATGACAAAAATACCCATATGAAATAAATTCCCAGTCGCTGAAAATCATAGCTGACGACATTTGTTATAAGGCGTCAATAAATGTGACAAGACATCAAAAATGTCATTGCATAGGAGCTGGAACTGATGGTTTCTGCCTAAGCCTGACGACATTTATGACAAGGCATCAAAAATATGACAGGTCATAAAAAATGTTGTCACACAGAAGTTGGATTCTGCCTATGGATGACGACCTTCGTTATAAGGCGTCACAAATGTGGTAAGCTACCACAAATGCCGTCACACTATTTCCAACCTGAAATGTTGGAGTAAAATAGGAATAACTTATTGCTCCGATATCAGATTTAGGTGAAATTGTTACTGTTGGTAAGCTAATTCAATTATCTATCTGTTGATAGGTCATGAGCTCAAATATTCAAAGTATAATGAGAGGTATTCTCATTTGAAGTTCACTATACTAATATCCTTCTCAAGAATTTAATCGGTAAGGAATGTTTTGATTCGTCTGATAGCTGGACGTTATTTGAAGCCTTAATATACATCTAACTTACTCATAAAACTATAAATGAACCATGATGTACTATGTATGATCTTGGTACATGTCTCTAATATTGGTTTGGATTTTTTGGGGTATTACAATACATCCCCCTTAGAAACATTCATCCTCGAATGATGACTGCTTGAGAGGGGAGAAAAGATAAAACGATGCATATATAGCATGAATGACTGATCATGATATCATGGATGACATGACTGAAAACTGAGCATATCATAATGTACATGCATATTTGATGCATGGGTAGCTGATTTATGGATGTAGGACTGAGTGTTTTGATAAACTGAGTTTCTCAAATTGAGAATGCATATCTGATGCTTAACTGATAAGTTGAATCTATGCATATCTGATGCATTATTATATGACTGACATGATACATGAATGTATGACTGAAAGTACTGATAAGCTGACCATGCATATCTGATGCGTGAATACATAACTGAACTGATTCACGAACATGTGACTGAACATGCAATGGTAAAGGCACTAAGATTTGAACTGAAACACAAGAACATGACTGATTCTACTATGTGACATATGGACTGAACAACATGAACAGAACAGAACCTCTGAATACTTGACTAACAGCTAAGGTCTAACTTGAAGGTCAACTTATGAGTACCCTCTATTCTAGACTGAATTTGTTATGCAAGGAGAAATTGAAGGATCTAAGGCATCAGAGCATTAAGATAAAGTCGGGTATCTCCCCCTTGGGATGCTATGTCCCTCTAAGAACGATTACCTTACAAAAATACTAGGTGATGCACAGGGTATCTACAAACAAGATTATAACTAAACTTTAGGAGTCTGAAACTAATGCATGATGCATGAGATGAACTGAACTTGCAACTACTAGGAGGTTCTACTTTGAAATAGTTACTTTCTCTGAGATTTTGGATAGCATGAATAGATGCAAGGATGATAAAACAAGCTATAAGAATGTGACTACTCGATTGCTAAACTGACTTGCTGGCTTTACTATCTAACTCATACTAAAACATATGCTCGAATTAGAGAAAGAGATCTAACAATGCATACTATGAACATGAAAGACTGGTAACATACCCGAATCTAAGTCAGGTAAAGTTTCTGGATTAGGACGGGTCTAGAGTCTATAAAGTCTATTCTAACGCTGACCACTATTGGTACCTTGCTGACACAACTCCTTACCCCTCTATGCTAGAACTCTGCATTCTCACATCCTATGGCCTGGCTTGACACACCCAAAGCATACATCACTGCCTGCCATACATGCACCTAGATGATTCTTACCATACTCTTTGCAAAGTTGATAAGACATCTATTTTCACTACCCTGGGCCTCAGAGCCTACTGGTACACTAGATGAGGATAGATCTAGGACTGAAAATTTCTGACTATGCTGAGAACGGTTACCACCTTGTGACTTAGGCTGAGCAAAGCTGAAACTACCTGTCCTTGCTCTCTTACTCTATCTCTCTCTCATCCTAATCTTCTTCTCCTCTATTTGCTGATCATGTATCATAAGGCTGGCGAAAGTCATATCACTATTCAACATGGTAGATCTGTACTCGTTTACCATACTATCATTCACCCCTGACACGAACTTACACATCTTAGCTCTACCGTCTGCAACCACATGACGGACATATCTGGCTAATTGAGTAAACTTGAGAAAATACTCCTTTACCGTCATACTACCCTACCTAATGTTGATGAACTCTAGTACCTTAGCTTCTCTAAGCTTTAGCATAAACTATCTATCATGGAAAGTAGAGGCAAACTCCTCCCACTCTATAAGGACTGCATCATCTAACCTTTCTAACTTTCACTGCTTATGCCAAGTATGAGTGACATGCTGTGATTGGTATGCAGCTAAATCAGCACCCTGAATAGTAGTAAGCCCCATAACATCTGTCACCTTATCAACCTGATCTAGAAATTCTTGTGGTTCCTCATCTGACTTAGACCTTGTGAAGGAAGAAGGATTCATTAGGGTGAAGTGCCAAATTCTAGCTGCAGCTGAATTGGCCACTGGGTTGGACAGAAAGATAACTAGTCATTCATTCTGGGTAGCAACTGACTATGAAAGAGTGGTGAATATAGCCCTCAACTCCGCATGAGAAACGTGATCGCCCAAAGGGTCTTTGGGCTGAGGGGCTAATAGATTCCCATTTCTTCTTTGAGGAGGCGTATCTATAGAAGAAAAAGAGAAATGGATTAGACTGAGATTATGCTCACTGGCACGACATGAACACTAAAAGTAGGGAAACTATTCCTAAAACATTTCATAGCCGCCTGCACATAAGTGTGGTGCACAACACATACATGTACAAGACTATACTAGATGCGGCTTTCAGACTTCATAGGACTTTATTGAACCTTAGGCTTTGATACTAATTTTGTAACACCCCAATTTTCTGAAACAGAATGCTACACGGTGTTCATAACCCCGAAGGACCACAAGCTAACCCATGACTGATATCTGTACCTGTATACTGCATAATATATATAAAATGCAGAAACATGAACATAAAAGGCCATAAGGTTTGAACTAAAGAAACATTTGATAACAAAATGTCTGAAAAAGGTATAATAATACCAAAATAAGTCATAAATACTAAAAATAATGATAACTAAATATCTAATCTAACATCTAGTTTGAAAGCCTTTAACTAAACTGAATAAGGAGTAGAAGGAATATGTCTCCAACTAACTCCATCTAGCAACTAAATAGTAAATGTACCAATAATCATATCTTCCTAGATTGAGAAGGAATCACTACAAACTCTGAACACTGGAATGCTACTGCTGATCTGGATCTCGTGCCTCTAAACCTATGGTGTAACATAAGAGAAAGAACCATAGCACAAATGGGTCAATACGTCTGAATGTACTGAATATGTGAGTGAGGTATGCTAAGTACAAAGGGTTATATGCATGAACAATGTTGACTAATATGAACATGAGAATACATACATGCATACATAACTGTAACTGAACTCGTGAAGATACTGACTACTGAGTCTGAATATTGACAACATTAGTGTACTAATACTGAGATACTGAATAGATGAACGACTATTTCTGATAGTTCGAATTATAAAGAACTGGTTTGGTTGACTGTGTCTAATAGTCCTGAAGCTGAATACTGATATCATAAATTCTGATAACTAATATGACTGATACATGAGTTCAGAAAACTGATATAACTAATATAACTATGATGATCGGCCTAACCGATGTAATTGATACTAAGTGACTATATCTGACAGTCTAAGTTCTGATAGAACTATCTGAGTTTTGTTTTATATGGAGTAACTAATTTTAAGATCAGTTCTATCTAGCGGGTGATATTTAAATCTGATGATTCTAATACTGTTTAACTATAGTTGAGATCAGTCCTATCTAATGGGTGATATTGAAGTCTATTTATAATTATGAGGATTGATTATCTGTAATAGTACTAAATCTGTGCTACTGAATTGAGTTGACTATATCTGACAGTCCTAAATCTATAATTAAAACTTTGGGATGTATTCATCTAACCGACATGCCCCAAGCTAAGCTAACTGTGGTCCAATCTCTGCCTTGATTGGAAGGGTGTCAGTACCGCACCACCAGTAAAGACATCTGCTATGGAGTCAGTCCTAATCTAGTGGGTGACTCCTGGGATCAGTCCTATACATATAAATATGCTAACTGGTGACCGCTGAGTATGTCAGTCCTATCTAATGGGTGACATCTCCTACTTACGCTGGAAACATAGTTTTGTAACATAGGGATTGCTTTTAGGGATCTCAGTCCTATTCTAGCGGGTGAGCCCCCATCCCTAGGTTTGCTCGTGCTAAATCCTATTCCCATTTGAAAGACACTGAACTTAATAACTGGGCTGAACTAAATAGCTTAACTAAACTGATTTGCTGAACTGATACTGATTAATTGAACTGAAAATAGTGGTATTGTTTAGCAGAGCTAAATCTGAGTTTACTGGATTCTGATGACGAATGGAATATAATGAGTTCTAAGGACTGATTAAGAGTACTGAAGTCACTAAGATTTACTGTGATTACTAAGGTTAGTGAGCACTGAGATTAATGAGAATACTGAACTACTGAGATTACTGAGTTTTCCTGAGTCACATAACTGACTGATTTCTATAGATCATGGCTTGACTGAGAGTATCGTGAAAAATATGGCATGGATCTAGGCACACAGATATATTTTCGAGTACAAATACCAGCAGGACTCGTTGGAAGGAAACTGACACAGCATGACTGACTTGATCATAAGATTGGAGTCCACAATTCACGTTGTCATAAGTACGGGATGTTATACTTCATGTAGTTCTTCAACATCTTAAGCATGGTTGGGAGTGCATAGATATATTTCATGTGCATATTGTATATCTCCATTATCAAACATTCTTCATACCACAACAATCGCAACATATCAATAGCATGGAATTTATATTGAAGTATATAGCTAACATGGACTTGTCATGTAGATGTCATGGAACCATGTAATCATGAATTTCTAGAATCCTAAGCATTTTATCAAACACCTTGCATGCATAATATTGAGCATAGGTTTACTTAACAAATTTAGAAATCTTGAATCACCCAAATTCATGGGTTTCCAACTAACTATTCATATGATTCATGAAAAACACATCAAGACACAACTTTGAATCTAAACAACAATCAATAACATGAATATAGTCAAAAAAATAACAAAGAAATCACAATTTATAATGTAAAACATAATTATTGAGCTCCATGGATGAAAGGAACCCATGGATGAACACTACGCATACCTTTGATTAAGAATTCGTGAAGATTGATGGCAAAAGTTTGTTGAAATAGACTCTTCCATGAAAACCCTAGGGCTTATTCTTGAGAGTTATAATCTTGGGAGAAAACCCTAATATTGTGCTTGAGAGTATAAGAGAGGTTTTTTGAGATGTTTAACTAAAGAAAAATGGGAAAAATTACACCTCTGTAGGGTTATAAGTTGTAGAAGGTGAAGGAAATGACCAAAATTCCTATATGAAATAAATTCCCAATTGCTGAGAATAATAGTTGACGACATTTGTGACAAGGCGTCAATAAATGTGACAATAAATAAAAAATGTCATCGCACAGGAGCTGGAATTGATGGTTTCTGCCTAAGCCTGACGACATTTATGACAAGGCGTAAAAAATGTGACAGGCCGTAAAAAATGTGGTCACACAGAAGCTGGATTCTGCCTAAGGCTGACGACCTTCGTGATAGGGCATCAAAAATGTGGTAATCTACCGCGAATATCATCACTTAGGAGCTATTTTCTTCCTCTGGCTAACGACCTTCATGATAGGGCATCACAAACGTGGTAAGCTACCACAAATGTAGTCGCATTGTTTCCAGCCTGACATGCCTGAGTAAAACAGGAATAACTCTTTGCTCCGATTTTGAATTTAGGTAAAAATTGATATAATTGGAAAGATAATTAAATTATATATCTTTTTATGGGTCATGAGCTCAAAAATTCCAAGTATAATGAGAGGTATGCTCGTTTGAAGTTGACTATACCAATATCCTTCTCAAGAATTCAATCGGTAAGGAATGTTTTGATTTGTCTGATAGATGAAAGTTATTTGAAGACTTAATATAAATCTAAATTACTCATAAAACTATAAAAGAACCATGATGTACTATGCATTATATTGGTACATGGCTCTAATATTGGTTTGGATTTTTCGAGGTATTACAAGCATGGAGGAGTCCCTTGATTCCATTGAGCAAATTCAAAATTCACCAACCCATAGGCCAAACTTCATGATCATAGAAGGAATAATGAAAAAGTTCATAAGAAATATGATATCATGAGAGATTCCAGGATGTAATTATGGGGGAAGTTGAGAAGAGAGAAAGGTAAACACCCCTTGAAAAAAGAAAGAAATATATGTCGAAAATACAACAAGAGTTGACTAAGAATGATGAGCAATGTGGTTTCTTGAAAAGTGTGGACAAGGAACACCTAATTATTGTACTTGTCAATAGAAATCCTTTGTTAACCACTAACTATGATAATAGAATTTTACCTAGTATCAACCCTTCTTTTGTGCAAGTTCAAGAACATACACTTTTAAAGGAGGATCAAAAAGAGTTTCTTACGTACATATTCTTGATGATCTAATAGAGTTCTTTACTAAGAGTTGAAACTTCGGGAAGAGTGATGAAGAAATGACTCAAGGGAGTAGAAATGAAAAACTCCTTAGTGATGAGATATTCCCAAAGGAGAAAATGAGATCCTATGTTGAAAATAAAGGTGAAGACAATACTTCTTGTGAGCTACAAGGTAAAATTGCTATCACTTACATATCTCTAAACATAGAATGTCATGATGTGGATAGTAGCCAAGTGAGTATTGTTGGTGGGTTTCCTAAAGAGGATTTGAAGGATTCTTACCTTTGTGATACTCTTGGTATTGCTAAGTTGCATGATGATTAAGTTATTGTTATAAGTATGCAAGAACTAGTTGATCCTATAATTGGCTGAATTGATTCTTATAGTAACATCGATTTGTATACACCTAGTGCTAGCACTTGTGACTTGAATGAGGTCTCATTTCCAAATGATGAGAGTGATACTAGTTGACCCTTGTCAAAACCAAGGTGAGTCTAAGTAGGCATGTGATTTGCCAAAAACTAGTGAAGAGGTGTATTTTGATCAACTTACTAGCAAGTGTAGTCCACTACTTGAGCATGTGTGCAATATGCTTGATGAGTCTCAAATTAGTGATGGTGTTAATACAGTTGATCATTTAAATGAAAATATTGTGAACCATGACATGTATATCTTTGAGAGTGAACTTTTATGGTTAAACTCTATACCTTTGAATAATCATCTTCTCTCAAAGAAAGATATCTTATGTGAAAGTGTTGAGATCACACTTTGCATGACACAAGTTATGTGCAATGTAATGTGTTTAAAAGGAAAGATGTTGTGCTGAAGATTCACATGTTATCATATTTCTTGAAATCCATTAAGAATATGGTTTTGAATAAAGACCGTTCTAACTATTTGATTATTGATGGTGATCTTTTGCTTTTGAAAAAAACTGATCAATTAGGAGATGATAACTTTAACTCACTTGAATGCTTGAGTAACCCAACTAGTGACTGTCTTATGAAAATCATTTTGGTTGTGATCCTATGTATGGCAAACCACACTTGATTTATAAATATCTGAATGAATCACTTTGACTCTTTTGATAGCTTGAGTCATGATCCCTATGATGTTACTAGTGGTATGTGCATACTTGACGATTCTTCCCTTGAATGAGGATGTGTTAAATGTTTGAAAATTTCTTCTTCTACCTTGTGTGTCTCTATTGATTTGAATACTCGTGGTGATGATCTTGAATCTAATAGTGATTATATGCATGAGGACACCTCAGTTAAATTTAACTTGCGTGATACCTTTCTCGACCCTCTCTTTTCTTATGAAATTATCAATGGTCATATAGAGGGCAAGTCTAGTTGTGAAGATGACACCTTTGGGGAAAGTGAGTATTACCTTGAACCATGTTCTTGTCTACTTCTCCCATTTGACCCTGGTGGGCTATTACGAATGTCACGATCCAAACTATGTCCTAGCCGTGATGGGTATCTCAACCTCACTATGAGCCAGAGACCACCTCCTTAGCCTATTATCCAGAACACACTAAAAGAAATATAGTGGAAGACAACCAACATGATGATAACAAGAATAGATAAACCAAGAAAAAACTAAAAGTCAAAAACAAACATCCAACCTATATTTGTCCAAAAAAGCCTCTAAAACCAGAATACTAAATGAAGTTGGGACATGCCCAAGATTATGGTCAAAGGAATAAAAAATGGAACACTATGCCATAAATAAGAGCAAGACAATGAAATGAACGACCTTCTAAAATATAGAGGCCCACTAGTTAAAATAAGATCATGAAGGAGTCAATCCACTTAACGTTGCATAGGCACAACAAAAACCCCTTCGAGCCCTACAACATAAAATGATTTAGCAACCAGGGATAGTCAGTGGGATAAGCACTGACATGAAACTCAAGGAAAGACGATAAAATAATGTCATTTCAAAAATCAATCAAAATGACATGCGCACCTTCATATATATATATATATATTTATACACACACACACACATATATATATGTATATGTATATATAAGATGCCAAGATAGTGGAAAGGGTCATGAACATAAGATTTCTTAATATTAACCTACACTATGTAGCTCTATCCATCTTAAGGGCACCCATGGGCTATATAGATTCATCTCCCCGATCTTAGAGGGCCCCAACGCGAGTAGCCGCATAAACCAAGGAAATACAAAGAAGTTCCAAAGCCACTAAGGCATTAACCATTCCAAATATATATATACATATAGTTATATATAGTTACATATATATAATGGTTGTGCCATGCACACTGTCATATAGACCCCTACGTCGGCAAGCGTGATTTCTAGTATCGATCGCCTAGGGACCTACATCTTCACGATGAGCTACATAACTTCCTTTAAGCCCATATTCAAATTATTATGACCATAAACCCATCTTTTAACTCACGATTCAGTTATTAAGGCATTTACCATTATGGTATCGTCGTACTAATTATGCTTGAAGCTAATCCATTTATGCCATTACAATCCAATTAACCAATTTGACTCTCGAGTTCAATTTTCATCCGAAACCGTGGCCATCAAGGCTTTTCACTATCATTTTATCCATTTATCCTTTAGTACAATGCAATAGTTTAAAATAGCAGAAAAACCCATACAATTATGACATACTCAAAACCATTTGCAAGAATGTTGAGGTTGATGTTTTTACTAAGCCAAAATTCCATCAATTTTGAAAAACCCTAGCTCCCATTTCCAATTCCCCTAATAATGCACCCATTCAGTCCAAAAATCATTTCTTAAAGCATGCATGACATATCTAAAGCATGGGAAAACCATTTCGGTAATAAACAATTAAAAGCCCTCAACCAATTTCTAACTCAACCATTAAAACCACATGAACAATGATTAAACATATGACATAGTATGAAATTCAAGTTAGGGATGAAAGACATTCCTAAAATACCCAAGAATTTAGTAGAAAATCCATTGTTTGAAGATTGAAGGTGAATCCCTTATGAACCTTAGTTTTCTATTGCTTTGGGGAGTTAAAGAGGAGAGGAGTGAGGTTTTCATTTGATAATTTATGTTAAAGGGGTCCTTGGAATGTTCTTAAGTCGTAGATAACGTGTAATTGTAGGAAAAGACCGATATAACCTTAATTGAAACATGCAGTAAATTCTGGGCCCAATCATCACAACTTAGGTAACGACTCATGAGGTATGACCATGAGTTATTACCTGGACTCATCACCTAACCAATTTATGGAACCTCACTCTTATGATGATGATTCACTCATGATGACTCGTGATCAAGGAAAAAACCTAGGGCAATCTCACTATTGACATAACCAGTCCAACAATAAGAATCGTGACGAGTGATAATGACTCTCAATTTGAGTCATGGTCAGGGTAACGTCGACAAAACCTTTGAAATTTTAGAGTCCAGAGCCAAAGGTTTTTACCTTATCGCCCCTTAGGATCATTCATTCCCAAATGAGCAATTGGGGGACTCTTAGCAGGACAATAGAGATAATAGAAAAAAATCCAAGAAAGAGAGAAATTTATACCTTTCACATTTTCACCAAACATAGGGAATAAGAATGGGTATTTGACTTTCATATCTTTCTCAGCTTCCCATGTAGACTTTTCCACCTTTTGATTCCTCTAAACCACCTTTACCAAAGCTATATCTTTACTTCTTAACATATGAACTTGTATATCTAATATCTCCACTGCGACTTACTAATATGACAAAGAATTCGTAACACCAATATTCTCGACATGCCCTATTAAATAAGGGTGACCACACTTTTTCAACATGGACACATGGAAAATAGGATGAATAGAAGCCAAATTTATGGGCAAATCTAACTCATAAGCAACATTTCCAACTCTCCTCTCACCCTGATATGGGCTAGTGTAACATGGAATGAGCTTCTCTTTCTTTTCAAACCTCATAACACCTTTCATAGGAGAAACCTTTAAAAATACCCAATCATTAGCCTCAAACTCCAGCTCCCTCCTTACATCTGCATATGACTTTTGGCGACTCAAAGCAGCCTTAAGCCTTTCTTTAATCACCTTCACCTTCTCCAGGGCTTAGTGAACAAATTCAGGACCAAACAATCTAGTCTGACTAACCTAGAACCATCCAATAGGAGACTTATACCTCCTACCTTAAAGAGCCTCAAAAGGTGCCATTTGGATTCTAGAATGATAACTATTATTATATGCAAAATCAATATGAGGAAAATGATCAACCGAACTTCCTTTAAAATTAATCACTCAAGCCCTTAGCATATCCTCCAAAGTTTGTATAGTCCGCTCCGCTTGTCCACCCATTTGAGAGTGTAAAGTGGTGTTAAGATTCACCTACCTACATAAACCTTTCCTAAATGAATGCTAGAAGTGAGAAGACAATTGTGTACCTTGGTCTAAAATGATGGACATCGGCATTCCATGCAACTTAATTATCTCCCTAATGAATAACTTAGCATAATTTTCCCCGTAATAGGTAGTCCTCAAAGTCTAGAAATAGGCATACTTGGTCATTCTATCAACAATAACCCTAGTGGAATAATACTGATTGCAAGACCGTAGAAGACCCACAACAAAATCCATATTCATCATTACCCTGGAAAGAATCAAAACTAGCGTAAAAGACAACTTATCTTCAACTATTAAAAATTACCCTCACAAGTGCCGAACCACAAAATAGTAAACCTTTTTAAGTCAATTTCGTCAACGGAGCAGCAATAGATGAAATTCTTCACAAATCTCCTATAATAGCCAACCAAAACCAAGAATCTCTGTGTCAGTTAGAGTCATGGGTTAAATCCACCTCTTAACCGCCTCAATTTTCTATGGATCCACCCGGATCCCCTCACTAGAAATTACATGCCCAAGAAAAGTCACAACACTCAGCCAAAAATCATACTTGGAAAATTTCTCATACAACCTCCGATCCTTAAAGATCCGCAACACATTTAAATAGTTATTGACATGATCCTTCTCACTCTTAGAGTACATCCAGAAGTCATCAATAAAGACTATAACAAAAAAATCTAGAAAACTACCTGGACACCCAATTTATAAGATCTATAAAAGCAAACAGATAAATAGTCAACCCAAAGGAGATGACTAAGAAATATTAATGGCCATAACAAGTCTGAAAAGTAGTCTTAGTAATATCAACCTCCCTAATTTTCTACTGATGTATGTCTGATCAGAGATTAATCTTAGAGAAGTATCTGGCACTCTAAAGCTGGTCGAATAGATAATCAATCCTACGAAAAGGATACCTATTTTTCACTATAGTAATATAAGGCTATCGATAGTCTATACATATCCGAAGAGACCTATTTTTCTTAAGAAAGCACTCCACAGAGAAACACTAGGATGAATGAAACATTTATCAAGAAGATTCTTCAGCTATTTCTTTAACTCCTTAAGCACAGCTAGAGCTATCCAATACGGATGAATGAAAATGGGATGGGTATCTAGTAGAATATCTATCCCAAAATCTATTTCCCTATCAGGAGGAATTCCAGGAAGATCCTCAAGAAAATCTTCAAGACACTCGTTAGCCACAGGGATAGATTGCCTAAAAGGACCCTCGACATTAGAATTCTTAACCCAAACTAGATGATACAAACACCCTTTGGAAATCAATTTTTGAGATCTAAGATAGAAAATAAACCTACCTTTGGACACTATGAAATTACCTTACCATTAAATACCGATTCATTAGGAAAATGGAAACTGAACTTTTAAGTCCTACAATCAAAAGATGTATAGCACAAGAAAAGCTAATCCATCCTAAAGATTACATCAAAATCTACCATATCAAGCTTTATTAAGTCCACTAATATCTCCTTATGAAAGATGAACACCACACAACCCCTATTGACCTTTCTAGATATAATAGAATTACCCATAAAAGTAGACACAAAAAAGAGGTTGAAAATACTTTCAGGACAAAAACCAAAGTTCACGGCCATATAAAGGGTCACATAAGAAAGGGTAAAGCCTGGGTCAATCAAATAATAGACATCATGAGAGAGGAGATATGACATACTAGTAACAATATTAGGGATGCTTTGGATTCCTGATGGGTAGATAAAGCATAGAGATGATTCAAGCCATTACCGTTACATGAAGTAGCGCCCTTAGGTGCAGGATCTAAAGAAGTAAAAATCAGGACCTTATTAGCTCCAAGGGCAATCATAGCCATAGGACACTATTGCTACATATAACCAGGATGACCATAATTAAAACACATGTTCCTCTCTTCCTCACAATATTTATAGTGAAGCTGCCCATAAAAAGGGTAAGAAGGGTAAAGGTGTCATGACCCAAGGCTACCCCCTAGTCAGGACAAGGGTGCTTACGGTCATAAGTGACCTTAAGCTAACCCATAAGTTGGTACCTTCTATGAGTATAGAATATAATAATAACATAACACATGCTGAAAAAATATATTGAGAAAATAATACCAATCTAAAATACCAAAAGTGTGGTTCAACCACAAGTCTGAAACATCTGATGAAAAACTAAAAGCTAACTGTCAATTTAAAGCAACTGGTAATACTGAAAAGTTTGATAAATTAAATAACAATCTAACTGACTAACTGTGGAGTTGATGGAAAAACCCCCCAACTAAATTTGACAGACTGATCATAATGAAATGCTGAAGTACTGAATAAGGGACAATATGCCCTTGATAGATGAGGACTCAAGGACTGACTGATTTTCTGAAAAGCCTCTAACTAACTAACTAACTAAGTGAGGAGTTGATAGGACAAACCTCCAACTAAGTATGAATGACATATTATAATGAAATATTGATGTACTAAATGAGGGATAATATGTCCTTGATGGATGAGGACTCACCACTAGGCTACTGAGTAGCGCTAGCTAACTAACTATGGTTGGGAAACTGAGCCTCCGTATCTATTATATAAGACATCATAGCACAAAGAAGAGTATACTATCAGTACTTTGAATGTACCAATATATGAGATGAGGATAGGATGATATAAAAGGGGTATTGTGCATATAAAATAGGGACTAACTAAATAGCATAGGATAACTAAACATGAATGCATAAAAACTGCAACATTTGAGAATGCAAGACTAAGTGTATATATGTTATGTTACTAATATAATCTAAAATCTTAAGGATGAAAACTATAATCTGAATATCTTAAATTCTGTACACTTAGTCAACAAAACCTAAAATGAGGACACACAAAATATTGTATTGGGACTGTGGGAGCTAGCCATAAATTACATACCCTAAATCTGTTGTCGGGGTCTAACCTATAACCCTAGTTAAAAAGGTGTCACTACCTTGACAAGGGTAAAAGCACTGGTTGGCGAGGTGAATCCACAAGGTTGATGTCCCTAAGGATGAGGGTATCATGACTAACTAACGGGGGACCCCTCAAAATCTATGATGGCGCCATAGGTCTGAAACTTAGGGACTGTGACTAACGCCTCATGCCTAACTGAAGAGGGAGACGTCATCCCTATGTTTTCTCAATGATCAATATTACTCCCAACTGAATGACACTACTCATGGTTTAAATTAAATCATTCTAAGTAACTGAAATCATGTAAAGCATCTACGTATCAGGTATTCAAAACCCACCAGCACTAAATAATTATGATATTCTGCAGTAAACTTGAAATACTGCAATATGTTATTATGTTTAAAAAGACCCAAACATGGCATTTCATGAAACATCTAGAAATCATGATTATACAAGAGAATATCTAAAATAGGAAACAATGGGATTTTATGGAAAAATTCATAACTCTAGGATTTATCCTGAATCAACTAAACATTACATGGAAATTTAAACATTCCAAACATGATATGACTCATTCTACTTGAAAACACATATAATCATAACTTTGAATTCAAATTAACAAGAGATTCATGAAGATAGTTCAACTTAAACATGTGAAACTCAAAATTTAAAACAAAAACAAGGTTCTTGGACTCCATGGGTGAAAGGAACCCATCGATGAACATCGAACATACCTCACTAGATGAATTTGTGATGATTCTTGGGAATTTATTGAGGTTTGAATCTTGAATTCCTTGATTCCTTAAGAATGAGTTAGGGTTTCTTCTTGAGGTGAAAAATTGTTTTCCTTTTAAGATTTTATGAATAAAGGGGAAAATAATGCTCCTTGGGGCCCTATATTTCGTGTTATGGATGAGTTTTAGTGGGGGAAATTACCCCAAATTCCCCTATATAGTGAAGAACGAAAAATTGGACAGGTAAAGGAGGGGGCGCAATAGGCTCTCTGGAGCAGCGCACTGGAGGGCGCAGCGCGAGCTCTAGAGCGATGAACTGGCAGGTGCAGCATGAGCTTATCCTAGTGTTGCTACTATTTTGGATTTTGAAACATGCCCTTACGCTCATCCAAAAATTCTGAAACATGCCCAAGATGTACTTTTAACATCCGTGATCATGAATAAACTCAAAAATTGACATCTAGAGGTTTTACAGGTCAAAAATAAGATCATCAAAGTTTTGGGGTATTGGAAATGACTAAGTCCCAATACTTAGGCTAATTTCTAAGCTTTGGACCCCATATTCATGCCACTCAGAGTTGAAATGAGCTATGACTTTTTTGGGGTATTATAATATCTCCACCTTGGGAACATTCATCCTCAAATGGGTTTAGTTGAGAGTACTAAATAATTTTAGATCATATACTGAATATGCATGATTGGAAACATGGTTACATAACTGATTCTGAAACATGAGACATGAACAGAACTGAATGTATGCAATGACATAAAATGGATTTCATAGTTTGAAGTAAGAATGGAAAAGAGTCAATCTGAAGAGAATCGTTACCTTAAGATGAATCTAAGTTTCCAGAGAAAATATAAGGGTACTTGGTTCGCATATCTACGTATGCTTCCAAAGTGGCTCCCTCAATGGATTGATTCAACCAAAGAACATTGATCAAGGGAACTTCTTTGTTCCTTAGCCTACAAATCTAAAGATCAAGGATCTCAATTAGTAATTCTTCATTGGAAAGGTTATACTTAACCTTCATATCCTCTAACGGAATAACTACAGTTGAATCACCAATAAACTTTTTCATTAGGGAAACCTAAAGTACTGCATGTACTGATGGTAAATCTGCAGGCAAATCAAGATCATAAGCCACTTTCCCAAAACAATTAAAGATTCTAACGGATTAATATATCAGGGACTAAGTTTCCCCTTCCTGCCAAATCTCTTCAATTCCTTCATCTTCGAGACCTTCAAATAGACAAAGTCACCAATCTCAAAGTCAAGATCTCTTCTTTTCACATCTTCGTAAGTTTTCTGATGGCGTTGTGCTGTCCTCAGCCTCTTCCTAATCAACTAAACTTTTTCTATGGCCTCAAATACTGAATTTGGCCCTATCAATGCCAAAATCTATCTCCCTATCGGGGGTATCCCTGGGAGATCTTCGAAAAAGACTTCTGGGAATTCATTCACTACAGGGAGATACTGCAGAGGAAGGTTTCCAACTTTTGAATCTTTTAATTGGATTAGATGATACATACAACCTTTGGAAATAAGCTTTCGGGCTCTAAGATAAGAGATAAAGTGACCTCTAGGTTCCATAGGACTCCTTGCCCATATAGCTAGTGTCTCATTCAGGAAAGACAAAGTGACCTTTTGGGTTCTGCAATCAAGGGTGGCATAACACAAATGGAGCCAGTCCATCTCAAGGATGGCATCAAAATCTATCATATCTAGTTCTATAAGGTCTGCCACAGTTTTCCTAGTATGAACGAACATGACACAATTTCTATATAACCTTCTAGCAATAATAGAATCACCTACAGGAGTAGAAACAGAGAAGGGTTCTACAATAACTTTAGGCTCAAACCCGAAACCAACAGCCACATAAGGTGTCACATAGGATAAAGTAAACTCGGGATCAAGTAATACATAAACATCATGAGAAAAGAGTCATAACATACCGGTGACAACATCTGGTGAAGCTTCTGCCTCCTGGTGGTTAGTCAAAGAATATAACCAGTTGCGACCGCTTTCGGCAGCTGAAGGGACACCCTTAGGAAAAGGAGCTGTAGAGGCGGCTTGGGACTTAGCCCCCCTCGCATTTACTCTAGCAGATGGACAATCTCTCTAAAGGTGACCCACTTTGCCACAAGTATAGCAGTTTCTCTCCTCAAACCAGCACTTCCCTAGATGATTCCTTCCACAAACCTCACACTGCGGACGAGTACACCGTTGCTGTGCCACACTACCCTGAGACTGTGTACTTAGAGTTTTGGACCCATGAGGAGTCTGAAAACTCTGAGTTTATTTATCTGTCAGTGTTTTGGGTGCTGGGGCGCTGGCTGCTGATTGTGCATTAATCCAAAACTTCTTCTTCTTCGACCACTTATTACCCCAGTTACCACTCTGCGACTAACTTTGGTGCTGATCCGCAGATCTAGCTCTTTTAGCCTATATGTCTTTCTCTTTAGATTCAACAATTTTTTTCTTCTTCTCTTCCACTTGATGAATATGAACAGTCACTTGAGCAAAGTCTAACTCCTTATTCAACATATCCCCCTGGCACTCAAGTACCAGGTCATCAGTAAGGCCGAATGTAAATTTCCTTATCCGAGCCCTCATATTACTAGTCAACTATGGTGCATAGCGGGCTAGTTTATTAAACTTCAAAGAGTATTCCTAGACACTCATACTGCCCTGCTTCAGATTCATAAACTCTTCCGCTTTTGCCTCTCTCAACTCCAAAGGAAAAAATCAATCAAGGAAAGCTTCCACAAATTTGCCCCAAACTATGGGCTCAGCACTTTCACCTTTTTAATCTTCCCAGTCGGTATACCACTGATTCGCAACGTCCTTGAGCTGATCCATTGCTAGCTCCACCCCTTCAACCTCATACACATGCATCACCTTACAGATCTTTTCCATTTTATCCATGAACTCCTGCGGATCTTCCTCCACCTTGGTGCCAGTGAACTTAGGTGGGTTCATCTTCATGAAATGTCTGACTCTAGTAGCCTCAGATGTAACAGATGCATACCCAATATCTTTCGATCATTGAGCCTGGTTAGCTACCAACTTGTCAGCATATGAATAGACCATCTGAATTCTGTATTTGAAATATCTCCATGAGCAGTTGGGGGATGGTTGGCATTAGTTTATGTGCCCGAGTTAGACTGGTCGGGACTAGATGGACTCCCAAAGTAGGGAAAAATTATGGAGTGTGAGCCCTATTACGGGTTAGCATCCCATAGGTGGGACGAACTTCATTTGCCTGAGCATTCTGATCGACGATACGACATGAAGGCATAACTGTGTGTCTAAAACACAAGTGATCATTAATTAAGGGACAATTCAGACTCTGTAGCACGAACTAAATGACAAAGAAGGGAAACATTTCCTAAATACTTAGCAGCCTCCTGCTTATAAGTGTGGCATGCTATACACCCATATAAAGGACTCTACCTGATACGATTTTACAGACACCTTGGGACCATGAACCGTGCTTTGATACCAAGTTTGTAACAATCCGAACCAGGGCCTGTTCGTGATGAGCATTTCAAACCATAGTGTCCCAAAACACCCCTATCTGTTTGGTAATCATACACCTAATTTATATGATCAAAGTAATGCGGAAGAAACACAATATAATGGAAACATGGTCAAGAATCATATGAAAACGACAATGGGGAATAGTGTCCCACAATCTAAATCAATATCTCTAAAACCGTCTGTGAAATCTCTACTACATGACTGAAACAATGTCTATCTGAAAACTGGGACAAGGCCCCCAGCAGACCCCCAAAATTGAATATAAGATAAAAGGACTGCAGGACATAAGACCTTCTGAAACATAGAAGGCTCACTATTTGTCTCTGCAACTCTGTCTGAAAGATCTACTAATTCTCTTGACCCCTAGACTGGGCCTCTAAACCTGAGAGGTTGGAGAGGGGAGGGGTCCAGGACAAAAGTACTGGCACGCAGAGATATCAAAGCAAAGCATAATATTTGTACAAAATATAGTTGAGAGACATTATAAAGAAATTTCGTATCAAATTATTTGAAAACACATTGGTGTAGTGCAATAGCTTTTCTTAACAATAATGAAATGCAAATGAGCTAGGTGGAATACCCTACATAATTTACACCAATTGTCAAACCTCGGTTGCCGCCGAGATTAGAGTATTAGGGAGGGAAAGACACACAAGACCACAAAGCATAGTGTCTCGACCCAAATCAAATATGGTAGTGCAAAAGACCACAAAGCATGGCTCCTAACCATAATCCAAATTTGGGATAATATAATATCAGGTATACAAGACCACAAAGCATGGTGCCGATATTCCATGTCGGAAAACACGTTCTTCCAGTGATGAGCCGCTTGTGTCTCAAACGCCTTCTTCAGACATCTACCTTTTTCATGTAAAATCAATGCATTCAAATTTCTTCTTATTCAATCGCATATCATATTCTGTAGGGTATCGTCATACCCAACTTGCAAGTCATCAATATCTCATCCACATATGCATAATCAGGTAAAAATCGAGGTGCTTCATCATTTACAAGTGGTGAACAATATTTATTTCAAATTCATGCTCTCTTTTGTTGATCACAATACAATATGGAGTATCGAAACATTATCATAGAAATTTGAAAATAGTTCATCATTCATATTTATCAAACTTTCATAGAAAATCTCAAATCACATATGCATGGTTTCAACCATTGAAGTATATAGGCAAACAATTCCCATGACATAAAGAAAATGACTTAGAAATCATATTGAAAGCAAGATATTAGCATTTGATTGGAAACCCCCATTTAAAAGCATGCATGTTCATAAAGAATACACCCATGAGATTTTTGGATAACCCCACGTACCTCTATTTCTAAAGATAATAGATGTTTCTTGAAGCTTACGGATTGGTGATTCCAAATATGTAATTATCTTTGAAAACCTACGATCAAATATTGAACTATTTGGGTTTTTATTTTGAAACCCTAAGGAGAATCTTGAGCACTTTTGATGAAAGAATATGTATTTTGGGGTCCCTGGAACTAAATCTCGTGTTTTAGGGCTAAGTAAGGGTGGAAAAGGACCACTTTGTCCTCAATACGGAGTGTTTAAATTACCAGAATTCCCTACATAGGCACCTCTCATCCCATCGCCTGTCTTCTCATAGGCGCCGCCTAGGCTATCGCCTATGTTCACATAGGAGCTGCCTAGGCTATTGCCTATGCTTTCCAGTGGCCATGGGCGATTGGTTAGGCGTCGCTTATCACTTTGAAAGATCATAACTTCTTGTTCGGGTATTGGATTTTAGCCTAATTGGTATCGTTGGAAAGATAACTCGAATAACTATCATTTGACACATAGTAGGCTTCCTAATTCGACATATATAGAGAATTATGGTTGATGGAAGATGACACACTTTACAACGTTCACTAAAACTTAGTCGACAAAAATAGGTTTCAACTCGTCCTTGAGTTGAAGGACCTCTATGGTGAGCGGATTCACATGCTGCACAATAATTAACATGCCATATTGGCATAGGATTTTATGTTTTCGAGATTAGCAACACATCAAAATCATGGTTTGTATTCTAGCCCAAAATAAGGGGCGTTACAACTACTTCCCATTCCAACTAGGAATGCTATGCTCCTTTGATGTACCACAAGGCCTTTGGTGCTCAACCTTGACCTACTGGTAATTCGGACACTTAGCCATAAACTCAACAATACTTTTTTCATACCACTTCACTAATAGACTTCCCATAAATCGCGATACATCTTAGTGGATCTTGGGTTAATATAATACTATGCACCATGCATTTCTATTAAGATTCGCTGCCTCAAACCATAAACACCTGGAACACACAGCCTCCCCTAACAACTCAGCACACCATCTCCTCTTTGGAAGAAAACCTCTATCTTCTGTTCTCTAACTAATTTTTTCAACTTAACCAAACTGGCCCTACTAGAAATTAGCCCTATGGCAACGGTTCAAAAATTAGTCCAATAGATATAAAAACCATTGCCATAGACGTATCGCAACCGTTTTACAAGTGTTGCATATGTGAGCGTTGCAATAGATATATCATAATGACTTTTGCAACGGTTACAACAATCATTGTAATAGATAGACCTATTGCAATGGTTTTTTTATCTCCTATTGAGACAGTTCATGTTGTCTATAGCAACGGTTAAGAACCATTGCAATAGACTATGTTGCAACAATAGAGAAGCATTTCAATAACCCTATTGCAACGATTTTTCACTACCTATGGCAATGATTTTTGACACCTATTGCAATGGTTTTCAAATCTATTGCAACATTTTTTTACCTATTACAACTATTTTAATTAGCTTTTGCAACGGTTTTTGTCAGCTATTGCAGCTGCTTCTAATACCATTTGACAGTTTATATGAAATAGTCACCCAATAGAGTTGTTAAGAATCTATTCTGCTTTTCTATCAAGGATACAACTTCTGTTTAAAGCTAAATAGCTGATGGTCATCATAAATTTAAATACATAATGCATTACCTATTTAGTTTCAGTAAAATAGGAAAGGTAAGAGAAGTTATGGTTCAAGAGATGGTATACTAGTAATTATACTACAATCATACTACTACTACTACTACAATAAGAAAGATAAGAGAAGTGATGGTTCTACATATGGATTCCCGCATATACGTAGGCTTGGACATTCCATCAAAGAGGAGACAAACTGTAATTGGTATCACTGTGTATCCACAACTGGTCTTTCTCTTGCATCATCTTCACATTAAATCATTTTCCAATATTAGCTATTTAACCATCAAAAACTATGGTATCTAAGTGATATACATTTCAGTGTTGCCTACAAGTGAAAAAAGAGGTAATCTACACATTTGTTCGAAACTCAAAAGTCGAAGAAATTTAGTATCAGAAACTTGCATACTTGTAATAATTTCTCTATATTCACCTTTGAGTAAGGTACATTCTCCCCATTGTTGACAACGCTCTCCACATCGGCATTTAGAATTTGTTCCATGTGTTGTAAGTTCTTGTGCCTACCAAGTGTTGCACTGAAAGCTTGCAATCTTCAAGTTCATATTTGTTAGATTCCATAATTTACATCTAGCACGGAGTACAAAGAAATAAATGCAATAATCAATTAGTTAATTACACAGACCTCTCAGGAGATATGCAGATTTCAGTTGTAGGAGTATTATCAGTTTCCACTGTATCACTGCCACTTTACCAGAAGAATGCAAAAGAACACTTTAGAAACATTAATATTAGAAGGAAACATCGAAATAGATAAAACGAACTAACACCTTATAGATAGATCATCAAAGGAATTAATAGTGAGGGAGTTCCAATAAATAGATTTAGCAATGATGATGAACCTCAGAACCTTCTTTCATTTGTTTAGTTCCTATCTCACTACATTTGGCATGTTCTCATGACTCCCTCCTCCTAAACAAATTCAATTATGGTTATAGACGATGACTTTCACTATTTATAAAGTTACACAAAAATCAGAAAGCAAAACTTATTACCATTAGATCAACCTTGTGAAAGAGTTATTTCAGCTTCTCCAACAAACGACAATCCCAGATCTGCAAAACCACGATTCTCACTGTAGTAGAAAAAGTGAATCTTACCAAGGCCCGACCTTGAACAGATATAGGCAAGATAACTGTGAAGTGGCCATCCAGGATTATTTGGAAGATGAAAAGGGTCATACTAACCAAAAAGGACCTGCCATTTATGTCAAAAAGCCCTGTGTCATTAATATCACAAGTAAGTAATAAAATCAGTGCAACACATTTAATCTTACACAATCAATATACATCCTTTATACTAGTTAAGATCCCAAAAAACATTAAGATAGAACACATAAACCTTTTGACCATTGTTTATGATTTTTGGCATCAGAAGAAAAAAAATGGTGCAATCTAAAGATAATTCAGAAGTCAACTTCAGTATTCCAAAAATCAAGTTCACAAAGTTCTTCATCAATGGAGAATTTGTGGATTCTGTTTCAGGAAATACGTTTGAACCGATAGATCTAATAAGCTAATACTTTTATGGGGTATTATAAAAGGTGGGGTTGACTGAGCTGCACTAGGCTAATATTGGGCACCCTGTGCCTTAGCACTACTTCTAGTATAAAAATGATGATCCCGTAAAGGACTAGTTTGGATTGGTGGAACCTGAGTCTGACTGAACTCCGCATTAGAGAAGTCTCCCTGAGGTAACTGAGTATGAGTATCACCTACCATGGAAGGACTTGTAGGTATTGGTGGAACCTCATGTGGGGTGGTATAATCAGGAGTAGAAACCTTAGATCGGGTCTATATTTAAGGAATAGAGAGCCCCCCCTATATTTTCCTCAGGTAGGATAGAGGTCCTTACAGATTCTCTACGATCGTCAGATCTTCGTGGAAGTATTATCTGAAACATGAGCAAACCAAGGGTTAGAGAAGTCCCATGACATGAGACTCGATAGCTAAAAATTAAAACACAAGGAAACATTGCTAAATATCTTATAGCCTGCCTCTTATATATGTGGTGTGCTACACATCAAAAAAAGGGACTCTACTTAACATGACTTTGTGGACACCCAAAGATCCTGAACTGTGCTCTGGTACCAATCTTGTCAAGCCGTAAACTAGGGCCTATAGATGATGTTTATATCAAGACCACTATAAGCCGGAGACCACCCCTTATCCTAACATCCGAAACATAATAAAAGAAATACAATGGAGGACAACCAACATGATGATAATAAGAATAGATAAGCCAAAAGAAGACTAAGAGTGAAAAACCCATCCAACCCAAACACGTCCACAAAATCCTCTAAAACCAGAATACCAAACAAATTCGAGATATACCCCCGACTATAGCCAAAGGAATCCAAAATGAAACACTAAGACATAAATAAGAGCAAGACAATAAAATGACGGGCCTTTAGAAAGATGAAAGCTTACCATTTCAAAGTTGATTATTAATAAATCAATCCACTTAATTTTGCACAGGAGAAACAGAAAACCCTTCGAACCCTACATCATGAATGATGTAGTATCGATGGTCAGTAGGTTAACTACTGATATATGTAACTCGGGGAAAGTGGATAAAATAGTACCATTTAAAAAATCAATCAAAACTTCATGCACACATTCAAATATATATACATATATAAGATGCCTGGATAGGGGCAAGGGTCATGAACATGAGATTTCTAAATATTAACCTGGACTTTGTAACTCTAAGCGTTCTAAGGGCACCCACAGGCTATATAGGTTAAGCTCACCTAGCTCAAAGTGCCCCAGCATGTGTAGTTGCATGAATTGAGGAAATCCAAGGAAGGGCTAAAGCCACCAAGGAATTAACTATAACAAATATAAATAGATAATGTGTGTACTACCTATAAGGTCATATAGACCCCCACATCTACAAACGTGGGTTCCAGTATTGGTGCCCCAGATTTCTTCCACTTTCACATCAAGATACACAACAAATTTTAAGCCAAAATTAAAATCATTATGCATATAAATCCATCTATTTACCCAAGAGTCAATGATTAAAGAATTTACCATTATGGTATCATCACACAAATTATTTTTACAAGTTAATCCATTTATGACATTCTAATTTAATTAACTAATTTGACTCCTAAGTTTGATTTATATCCTAAACCATGGCCATAAAGGCCTTTCAAAACTATTTTTATCCATTTAACGTTTAGTGCAACGCAATAGTTTAAAAGAGAAAATAAAACCATGCAATTTTTCCATATTCGAAACCAATTTGCAAGAGGGTTGAGATTAATGCCAGTACCAAGAAAAAATTTCATCAATCTGGGGAAACCCATGTTACCTATTACAATTCCCATAATAATGCAGCCATTCAGTACAAAAACCATTTAATATAGAATTAATGATATATATAAATCATGGGAAACCATTCCTACAAAAAAAATTTAAAGCCCTCAACTAATTTCAAACCAAACCATTAACAATGACTAAATATATGCTATAGTTATAGATTCAAGTTAGGGATGAAAGACATTCCTGAAATACCCAAGAATTTAGAAAAAAATTCAAAGTTTGAAGTTTGAAGGTTTAATCCCTTATGAACCTTAGTTTTCTCCTACTTTGGGGAGTTAAAGATGAGGAGAGTGAGGCTTTGATTTGATAATTAATTTTAAAGTGGTCCTTGAAATGTATTTAAGTTGTGGGTGAAGTTAAAAAGTTGGAATAGACCAAAATAACACTAATTAAAATATACAGGAAATTCAGGGCCCAGTCGTCACGACTCAGGTAATGACTCGTAAGGTTTGACCATGAGTTGTTACCTAGCACATCACCTAATGGTTAAATTTCTGGAACCTGACTGTTTTGACTACGAGTAACTCATCATGACTCAATATCAGTCATCATGAGTCATGCAAAGACTCATAATCCAGGAAGAAACTTTGGGCAAACTCACTGAACTCAACTTATCCCACGTTACGACGTGATAAAAGATAACGACTCGTCAACTGAGTCGTGTTCTGGGAAGTGACAACAAACTCTCAAAAATTTCAAAGTCTAGAGCCCAAGGGTATTACTGGGATGTGGTGATATTTATACACCCAACTTGGTTCTTGACCAAGACAACAAGAAAAATTTAATTGAGGATGTTTATATCTTTCCCTATAATCGAAACTTTTTCTTGTGATGTATGATCCAATTAGTAGACCCAAGTTGTGCACGGTTGTTATTTTTTCCCTATGATGCTTGTAAAACACTTCCTAAACTCTTCATGTTATATCTGAACTAGATGGTACACCCTACAATTCTACAATCCCACGGTCTATATGGAATTTGCCGTTAACTCAACAGCCAAGCCCCCAACCCAAGTTTGTCGCAAAGATTGGAGTTTTCGTAATCTGTTATACCCTTCCATATGAGTACACCATAGGAATCCCCTCATGTGAGATGTCCCAATTATACCCCCAAGAAGGATAACATATTATCAATCCCACATCGACAAAATACAATTTTTAGCAATGAGATCTTTCACCCAAATGCTTTCTTTGGGTAACCATCTAACTCTCTTTAAGCCCAATTTTAATACTTTAAAACCATGCTTCATGCTCAAATTACTCATTTCTTTAATGTTAAGGGCATTCCATAATAGGCATCATCGTACCTAGACTTGCAACCCATATTATATCAAAACATATCCATAGCCCTTCTAATTCAAAATCATGCAAATGACCACCAAAAAAATTATCAAGTCGCATGAGAGTTATTATTTTAAAAATCATATGAAAATTATGAAAACATACTCTCTTTTCAAGATTTTAACACATGGAGGTCAATTATTTCATTAATCATATGTAGTTTCATCATTAGGACACAAGAGCCTTTAGAATAAAAATCGCCTCCAGAAAACATGTAAAATAACAGAGCATAATTGATAAAGAGAGATTTACAACTCAAGAATTATCATTATTCACAAAATATCCCCGAACATTATCCACATAAATCTCATGATAAAAAAGGGGACTTATAGTTCATGCTTTCAAACCAAATTCACAATTCATAGAATGTTAAGACCATAATTTCATCATAGGGAAAGGGTAGTTCACAAATCATACTCATAAAATACTTTTCAAACCTCATATAATATATGCACATGATTACAACACAAGTTTATGGAAAAACCCCATGATAAATGCACACTTTCATCAAAATGGGTTCATGATACATGCTCTACAAAAAAATTCCAAAAGCTTTTCCATATACATACATACATACATATATATATATATATATATATATATATATATATATATATATATCTTTAAACCTTGTTATAAACGTAAAATTTATGACCATGAGATTTAGGATAGTCCCACATAGATTTTGACAGAGAGAAATCAAATAGAACATAGAGAAATTGGACCCTTGAAACTTGATTTCCTCAAACCCTAGGCAATTTCTCCTCTCTTTCTTATAGAGAGATGCTTAGGAATATTAGAGAGGTGATATCATGATTTTATGTCATGAAATAAACAGAAATAGGTTCATATAGTGCTTAGGGGATATTTATTAGTGAAAGGAATTCAATAGCTTTCTCCCAAGTCAATAAAGCCAAAAATTGATGAATTTAGAGCATCAGTGCATCGCGGAGGGTAGACTCTCTATGGTTTTCACAAAATGGTTCATAAACATTCTATCAGGTATTGGATTATGGAAAAAATTACTATGTTGGAAAGATAATTCAATCATCTACAATTTGGTGGGTCTTGAGATCAAATATTCTACATATTCTTGAAGTTATACACATTCAAAGTTGAACCTTGTAGAATCGAATATCAAAATTTGGTCGATAATGAAAGTTCTTAACTCCACTTCACTCTACTTGTTTTCTATGAACATTCTTCCCCTAAAAGAAACTTTTCACACTAGGATAATAATCGTGACACTTATATTTATAAATAAATAAATTAAGACACGTCGAACAACGATTCAAATTCTAGCCCATAAATGTGGAGTGTCATATTATCTCCCTCTTGGAATCATTCGTCCTTGAATAATGATTAGGATTATTTTGAAGCTTTAGAACATTGGAACATGGTATATAACATCACATCAAGAATTCTTCCTCAGCAATACACGTATAGGAATCAAAATGAAAAAGGCTTAATGACATCACCAAGTAGATTATATAAACACGAATCATAATACAACGAGACCAAGGTCTTTCAAAGGGGTGAAAGAAGAAAAACTCCTCTCCCTAAGTGAGAAAAATAAACAAATTGAAATTTTTACCTAGGACATCATTACAGACCTTGTCACGGGACACAATCCCCACATCGTAAGGCTATCACGAAGTCTTTCTACCCCCGTGACCCAAAACTGCCTTGAACCCCATCCAAAAATTCTAAAACTCTTCTCTGTTACCCATTTTGCACCTCCAAACATGGTTTGAGTCAAAAAATATAAGTTCAAGCACTAGAAGGTGTAATAAAATAATGGAAACTTTAAGGGTCTTATACTAATAACCCTTAACTATGACACCACTTTTAAATTATGACTTCAACTACAATACCATACTCCACTATTTCAATCTTAAAACTTTCCAATAATACACATTGCTACAAGAGCCGGAGTTTAGCTATACATCGCTTCCATGTTTAAGCCTTACCCGAAGTTGAAAGATGCTAACTTCAGATATGGGGCTCCATATCTTACATTCATCCATGAATTCTAGTCTATCCTATAATTTTATTCAAACAACATTATGTTTTAACAAAGAGTAGTAGCCTAATTATAATGGCCGAAACCATGGCCTAGACATAATGGGCATCCCAAGTCCAACTAGGATTGAGGACCACCACATTTACCCAACCAAACCACCTTATGCAGCCTTAGATGGGTTTAATTCCAAACATATAACAAGATAGCATTATTGTTCACATTAAGACTCTAGGATAGGATCACTATCATTACTGATCCAATCAAGTCTATCCATACCAAACCTACCAACAAACTATGCCAACCTAAACTAGAGAGAATACCAAAGCATACTATAATAATCAATCCCAAAATATAATATGATGGAGAAACAAATAAAATCGCCCAAGGGTGTAAGCCCCAACATCAATACCAATGTAATGGCAAACATCAATAAAGATCACACCCATAACAACCCCTGGAAGTACCACAAAGCCTTAATCCAAAAGAGTAAACAAATTTTGTTGTGACATACCCCCAACCATGTCCAAAACCAATATCCTAAGTAAAATAAAAGTATCCAAAGATGTCCATCACATGAAATAATGCCTTCCGAGAGGATGGAAGCTCACCACTTTAGTTCAAATATCATCCCCGAGTTAATCAGTATGTAGGAGAAGTTGAATGGTTGGTTCTTGTATTGGGTATACAACAACCAATAGACCAGTTACAGAGTAACCACTAGCATGAATCTTAGGATAAGGATAAAATAATGCCCCATTATAAACCAAGTAAAATCATTCAATGCACAAAACTATACGTCTATTTATATATATATCCATGTCAAGAAAGGGAATTTGGGTTTAACATACATTTAAATCCTTTACCTGGGCTGTGTAGCTTGGTCTTCCTAAACTACCCATGGGTAATATGGGTTCAGTTCCCCAGCTGAAAGGGCCCTAGTGTATGTAGCCTCACTACCATGGAGTATCCCATGGGAATACTAGTACCTCCGCCAATAGTGTGAGACATGCACACAGTCTACTAAGACCAATCCTTATATCGACAAATATGAGTTTCTAGTTTTGGTCCCCTTGGGACTGCCACCTTCCATAGCTTTGCTACGCACCCTGCTATTATTGCACAATTAAAACTAATTTGCAAATAACCAAACCATTATCCAATTATTAACCAAGGCCAATGCTAGAGGTATCGTTATACCACCCCTTACTTGAAAGTAATATCCATAGACAAACCATTTAGGTTAAGGGGATGCTAGGTGCCCTTCTAATTACCATATTAAACAACTTGGGAGACTTTATTATTCTTCATAAGCATAACCATTTAGACTTTAGACTTTTCCAACCATTTAAACCATGCATAAATCCTTTTACCAACTTAAAAACAATAAAAAGTTCTATTAAAATAATTCAGTGCAATGAACATATCATTATAAGAATTTTATCAAACACATTGGGAACATAATATATTCAAAACCAATTCCAAAGACTATTAATCCATTACCATGCAATCCAATTGTAATACCTCAAGAGTTTACCCTGGGCATCACATGGTGCTTACAGTCTAGAGGGACTACAAGCTAACCCATGACTAATATCTGCTGTGAGAACTAAATAATAATACTGAAATAAATATGGAATTAAGCTAAAATATCATTAGGTTCAAAATCTAAATACTGATAAAAAATAACATCTGGTAGAAATATCTAAAAACTAAACACTGTCTGAACTGGTCTAGTCTGAAAGACTCTAACTGAACTGCCTGAATATGAAGTTGATGGGACAAGCCCCTAACTAACTCTAACTACTGAACTACTGATAAACTAAAATACTAAAATAAAGGCACATCCTTAACAGTTGAGGACTCACTATAAAATCTGCGATCGCTGACTAGATCTGCCTAAGTGCGGTCGATAACCTGAGCGTCCAAACCTATGATATGAGACATTATAGCACAAAGAAAAAGTATGCATCAGTACATGGAATATACTAGTATGCTAGATGAGGTAAGGCTGAATGCAAGGGTTCATATGCATGAATAGTAACTGACTGAATAATATAGAGTAACTGAATATGAGAGTACATGGATAACTAAAACTATTGTAAATACTTAGTATATAATACTATGGATATATGTAAACTATAAATGAGTTATTTTGAAGATAAGTATTGAGTTCTGATAACTGAGTAACTGATATCTGATGTTACTGATAACTGATAATCAGTAACTGTGTCTAACAGTCCTAATTTTGCATAATTGAACTGAATTATAAACTAAGAATGAAACTGAGATTATGGTAGGTATCATCTAACTGTCATGGCCCAAATATAAGCTGATAGGGGTCCAACATATGAACCTAGTTGGAAAGGTGCTAATATCGTGCCATGAGTACTAACATTGGAAAACCTGGATGCCAAGTCTAACTGACTGGTGACACCTGGGTGGAGCCAAGCATTATCTAACAAGTGACCCCTGGAAGGTAGTCTAGCCAAGTCTGAAGGGTGACTCCTCATCCTGTGCTCGCTATGCAGTTCTGGAGTACAAGTACTGCTACTAATGACTTTTCCTCTCTGACGGGAAATTCATTATCCCTACACTTGCTCGGTGCTAAATCCTACTCCCCACTAAAAGACATTGAACTGAGTATACAAAACTTGACTGAACTGATACTATGTTTTTTTGAGTTTTCCCTGAGTTTTGTAACTGACTGAGTTCTGTAGCTGACTGAATTTTATTGATCATGACATGATTGATAAAATTCTATAATTGACACTGGCTCTAGTTAAAAAACTACATTTTTGGGTATTAAATACCCTTAGGACTTAATAGCATAAAAAGAAAGACATAACATGATCATAAAGGCATAACAATACTTTCTTGCTAGCAATGCACTCATTCAAACATTTTGTCGAACACTTGAGTTACATGAACTTGTGCATGAATGGGATCACATAATAATATGTCATGCTTTCACTAGTCAATTCACATAAGCATTTCATCAAATATTTTTAGGGCATAAAATAAGATTGTACATGATTGGGACCACATAATAACATGTTATGATTCAACTATTTACTTCACATAGGCAATGTAGCAAGCACTTAGGGAGCATAGATTAGTTATATGATAATGGCCAACACGTGAACATCATGATACATTAATCAATTTGTAAATTCAAGGGTTTATCAAGATAATCACCTATTCATCACACATGCTATTCAATTTTCATGGACTTGCAATTAAATTATGGATTGAAACCCAACTAATATCATGAACATGAATTCAATATAATTCAAACATAGAAATCATTAAACTAAGATCTTGTATGTTCAAAAAGGGTTCTTGGATTCTATGGGTGAAAGGAACCTACAGAAGAACACCTAACAAACTGGAGAAGAAGAGTTCTTGAAGGTTCTTGGAGGATTTCTTGAGGATTGACCTTGATTCTTGAAGCTAAGGTTTTTGACTCTTGAGACAGAATGTTTTAAATCTTGAGAAAAGTGATGAATAATGAGATATTAGGTTATTTAGGGTATAAATCCCTTGTTTAGGCTGATTAGGGGTTTTGTGAATTGACCAATCAGCCCCAGAAATTAAATAACAGAAGCTGGAAATCCTAATTTTTCACCTTGGTGTGATGCGGTACAATAGTGTCGGCTCACTAGAAATTGGACAACTGGGAACTGGGCTGATGGAGCGATGTGTCACCATTGCGTTGCCTCACTAAATGGGAAATGGAGCCTTGGCGCGACTCGCCATTATCTTGAAACAACACTGGGAAAGTAATAATTGGGAAATTGGCTAGTGGCGTGATGTTGTGGTATCGCGTTGGCTCACTAGAAAATGACAATTTCCATTTGGACTGCCTCCGCAATGCGCTGAAGTACCAGGTGGTACACTGTTTCACAAAAATAGCTCTAACTCTTCGCCCGGGTATTGGATTTGGGCAAATTTTATATTGTTGGAAAGCTGATTGAATTTCCTACGCATTAGAGAGCTCTAAATAGAAAAGTACTGAGTATTTCAAAAATTTTACGTTGGACAACTCAAGGACTGAGAGTTAATTTTAGTTAGGGAAATATGGGGTATTACAATATCTCCCCCTTGGGAACTTTTGTCCTCGAATAAGACTGATTAAGTTGAGGAACAATGATATATTGAGTTTACACACTAAACATAAATATCTAATGCATGGGATACATGACTAAAGATACTAATAAGATGAGTTTTCATACAGAATATGCATATGTAATACATGAGTACATGGCTGAACGGATTCATGAATGCATGAATGAATATGCAACGGTAATAGATACTATGTTTATAACTATAACTGGATATGGAATTGAGTAAAGCTAATGAAGATTGTCACCTTAAGATAAGAATACTGATGAAGTTGAGATCATTTACTAAACATGCATGAGCGGGAATATGAGAAAATGACTAAGCTGAAACATGATACATGAATTGAATATTGTAAACTGAACTAATTTCCTTGAATACATTCCATGCCATAGGAATGGTCATACGGCTGAGATTAGAATGAGAGAGTCAGTTTATGAGTACCCATTACTTCAAACAGGATCTTTTTACATGAAGAGAAAATGAAAGGTTTAGGACATAAAAGCGCAGAGGTTATAGTACATCCCCCCCTTAGGACATTATGTCCCCCGAAGAATGCTGACTTAGCTGATGTACTGAGGAAAAATTAAGATGTTGCATAGGGCACCTATGAACTGAATCATGACTGACTATCTGGGCTCTGAAACTAAGGCGTCATACATGAATTGGGCTATATTCATAACTACTAGTATGCTCCATCTTGGAATGGGCATATTTGTATGACCTGAATCATGACTGACTATTTGGGATCTGAAACTAAGGCATGATACAGGAACTAGGCTATATTCATAACTACTAGGATGCTCCATCTTGGAATGGGCATATTTGTATGAATTTTGATACAGTAGCTGGACAGAAAGATGGGAAACCATACAAACTTGTCTGCCTGATTGCTAAACTAAATTCCTGGCTTTACGGACTAACTCATACTAAAAAATTATACTCAACTAGATCATTTCTTGAAACTCTTTCTATAAAGTTCTATTGACTTTAGGGAGTAAGAAAATCTTGGGATGGTCTAAATAAGACATCTGAATAAGAAGCCACAGCATGGCAAAAAATTCATAATATGGGCACTAATAACCCTACCTACTGAGGTCTGAGTTGGAAAGAATTCTCCTACCATGTTCAAGCCTACTCAAATCTCCAAAATGTATTTGGCCACTTACACATCAACATGACATTCAATACTATCTTCATAACTACATCCTCGTGTAAAACTAGCATGCAACAATCTTTTCTTAACATGAAACATCTACTCTCTCCCTTCTAAGAAATTGCTTATCACTATATCATTTAGTAAGGAGAGTTCACTAAAGTTTAAAACATGGGGACCTGAAGCATGACTGGATAATATACTAAACTTGGCACTTAATTGAGGCCTGAGGAGTAGAATATCAATATCCTGTACTTTAACAAAAAATCTAAACTGAGGATATACATGACAAAATCTGAATTTAGCTGATCATTAGGAGTATAGAATAAATCATGGAAACCAAGCATACTGTAAGGCATGAGTACATGAGTCATGAGCTGCATGACCTGAGTTTGGAGTTTCTGTATTCATGGAACATAATTCATAATACTGAGGAAAATGGAACTCCTTAAACTAGAAACTGTAAACATACATGATTTTTGATAATGTGAACGAATAGGAACTAAGGTCATAGAGCTGACATATAAGGCATGAGTAGATATCATGATAGCTGAAGTGCAAAACATTGCACTAAGGTAAGGAAAGGTTGGGTATCAACCTCTCCTACTGCTTCTCTACACATACTAACATTACTACTAAAATCTAAAAGTCTAACTTAGTTTCTTGTTCTACCATCTCTCCCTTAGCTTAAAGTCATTATTCTAAGCCTGTGAACCCCTTAATAAACTCTAAATCGAGTTGAGACCACTTTACTCTAGCGTCTATGTTATGACAATGCTCATAAACACTAAATTTATTCTGAAGGACTACTCCTAATAATGTAAGGTACACTTCTAGTACTTCCTTCTCATACATAATTCTTAGCTTTCTATTGCCCTAATAATCATCATATAGAAACCTCAACAATGACTAACTTAGAATTCTCAACTTCTCTTTCTACTAGTTCAATCTTGAGATTCAAACTTAAATCAACTAAAAATAAGTTACTACCCCTTCATTCAAGGATTGGTTCATTAAGAAACTAAAATAGAATCACTCTATTACTGAAATTAATTGAAGGGTTTTTATGAAATACTATATCCGAGCAATTCATGTATACTCGTTTGGCTGGAATAGATTTTCCCACTGAGGTAAGCACTAAGAAAAGTTCTGTTAAGATTTCTAGTATGAATTAAAGTTGACTGCTATGACAGGAGCTATAAGAAATATAGAAGCTCTTGGATCTAATAAGGCATAAATATATAAATGGAAGATCTGTAATGTACTAGTGACCGCATAAGGAAAACTTTCCTGATCTTGTCTGGACTGATGTGCATAAAACCTATTTGGGTATTGCCACTGGCAGCACTGGAAGTAGTACCCTACTGATTTGGGCGACTGGACTAAGCTGAAGGATGGTTGTACTGACCTTGTTGGCTCAAATCCCTTCATTTCTGAGCTATTACTCTACACTCCCACATCATGTGTCCTAGCTTACCATATCCAAAACATACATCACTTACAGCTCTACATGCACCTAGGTGATGTCTACCATATTCTTTGCAAAGTGGATGGGTACGACCACTACTGAAACTACCCTGAGTTTTAGAGCTTGGCACTCCATCATGATTGTCATTCCTGAACTTTGGTATTGGTGTACCAGCTGAGAACGGAGCTGGGACTGAAGATTTTGGATGAAACTAGGAATGGTTACCGCCCTCTGACTTAGGCTAATAGAAATTTAAACTACCTATTCTAGCTCTTTTGTTCTCTCTCTCCCTCTTCTTAAGCTTCTTCTCCTCAATCTGTTGAGCATGGACCATAAGCCTAGAGATGTCCATCTCCCGAATCTATATTGTAGTTCTGATCTCATTCTTAATCGCATGACATAAATACTGAAAGAAGGGAAACTTTGATAAAACATCTCATAGCCTCCTATCCATAAGTGTGGTGCGCTACACACCTATGCATAAGACTCTACTAGATGCAACTTTCAGACTCTCTAGGATTCTGTTGAATGTTAGGCTCTGATACAGAGTTTATAACACCTCGAGAGTACACCCCGAGCATCACACGATGCTTACTGTCTCGAGCGACCACAAGCTAAACCATGACTGATATCTTCTATGAGAACTAAATAATAATAGTGAAATAAAGGCAGGATTAAGCTTAATTGCCATAATGTTCAAAATCTAAATACTGATAAATAATATCATCTGGTAGAAATATTTGAAAACAAATACTATCTGAACTGGTCTAGTCTGAAAGCCTCCAACTAAACTACCTGAATATGGAATTTATAGGACAAACCCCCAACTAACCCTAACTACTTAACTACTGATAAACTGTAATACTAAAATAAAAGCACACCCTCGATAGATTAGGACTCACTACTACATCTGCGACTGCTGACTGGATCTGCCTAAGCACGATCGAGAACTTGAGCGTCTGAACATATGATATGAGACATCATAGCACAAAGAAAGAGTATTCATGAATAAATAGAATGTACTGGTATACTAGATCAGGTAAGGCTGGATACATGGGTTCATATGCATGAATAGTAACTGACTAGATGATATATCGTAACTAAATATTAGAGTACATGGATAACTAAAACTACTATAAATACAGAGTATGTAATACTGTGCATATATCTATACTATAACTGAGCTTTCCTAAAGCTAAGTACTAAGTTCTAATAACCGATTAACTGATATCTGAAGCTACTGATGACTGAATTACTGATACTGAGTGGCTGTGTCTGACTGTCCTAATTTAGTAGAACTAAACTAAATTCTTAATTGAGACTGAAACTAAGACTGTGGGTGGTATTATCTGATTGTCATGCCCCAAATCTAAGCTGATAGGGGTCAAACCTGTGACCCCAGTTGGAAGGGTGCTAATACCGTGCCACGGGTACTAACACTAGAAAACTAGGATGCCAAGCCTAACTGATGGTTGAAACCTGGGCGGATCCAAGCCTAATCTAACAGGTGACCCCTGGGAGGTAGTAAATCCTAGTCTAATGGGTGACTCCTCATCCTGCGCTGGCTACACATTTCTTGAGTACAAGAACTGCTACTAACGACTCTGCCTCTCTGATGGGGAAACCATCATCCCTACACTCGCACGATGCTAAATTCTACTCCTAACTAAAAGACACTGAACTGAGTATACACAATTGGACTGGACTGATACTGAGTTTTTCATAGTTTTTTTGAGTTCTGTAACTGACTGAGTTCTACTGAGTTTTATGGCTGACTGAATTCTACTGATCATGACACGACTGATACTATTCTATAACTAACACTGGCTCTATGTAAATAACTAGATTGTCAGGTATTAAATACCCCCAGGACTCGATAGCATTTAAATAAAGACATAATATGATCATAAAGGCATAACAATACTTGCTTGCTAATAATGCACTAATTTAGACATTTTGTCAAACACTTGATATATATGAACTTCTGCATGAATGGGATCACATAATAATATGTCATGCTTTCACTAGTCAATTCACATAAGCATTTCATCAAACACTTATAGGGCATTACCTTGTACATGATTGGACCACATAATAACATATCATGATTCCACTATTTACTTCACATAGGCAATTTAGCAAACACTTGGGGAGCATGGATTATTTTCATGATAATGGCCAATATATGAACATCATACTACATTAATTAATTTGTAAATTCAAGGGTTTATCAAGATAATCACCTATTCATCACACATGCTATTCAATTTTCATGAAACTTGCAATTACATTATGGATTGAAACCCAACTAATATCATGAATATGAATTCAATCTGAGTCAAACCTGGAAATCATGAAACTAAGATCTTGTATGTTTAAAAAGGGTTCTTAGACTCTATGGCTGAAAGGAACCCATAGATGAACACCTAACATACATGAGAAGAAGTGTTCTTGAAGGTTCTTAGAGGATTTCTTGAGGATTGACCTTGATTCTTGAAGCTAGGGTTTCTTCCTCTTGAGAGAGAATGTTTTAAATCTTCAGAAAAGTGAGTAAATAATGAGATATTAGGTTTTTTAAGGTATAAATCCCACGTTTAGGCTTATTAGGGGTTTTGAGAATTGACCAAACAGCCCTTGAAATTAAATAACAGAAGTTGGAAATCCCAAATTTTCACCCTAGCATGATGCGGTACAATCACTCTACCTTATGGGAAAGTCGACAAACGGGAACTGGGCTAGTAGCGCGATGTGGCGCCATCGCGGTGCCTCACTGGATAGGAAACTGAGCCTAAGCGCGATGTGCCATTATCGCAGAGCAATACTAGAAAAGTCACAATTGGGAAATTGGCTGGTGGTGCGATGCGATGGTATCGCGTTGGCTTACTGGAAACTGAAATTTGCCATTTGGACTGCCTCCGCGATGCACTGAAGTACCAGGTGGTACACTGCTTCACCAAAAATGCTTTAACTCTTTTCACGATTATCGAATTTGGGCAAATTTTATATCGTTTGAAAGCTAACTGAATTTCCTACGCATTGGTGATCTCTAAACTGAAAAATACTGAGTATTTAAAAAATTTACATGGTATAACTCATGCACTGGGAGTTAATTTTATCTAGGAAAATACGGGGTATTAAATCAATTTTCTAAATCCACCATTAATGTATATAAATGCATAATTAAAACCATACGATCTCATACCCAACCATTTAATATCAAAACCCCCAAACAATAGTTGAAAACCATAATCATAATATAGTAAAACCATGAAATCAATTATTTAAATCATGCCTTTAGTTGAAATTACAATGTTGGAAGAGAGTTATTCCTTGTACCAATGAATTGATAAAAATAAATCATCAACACAAGCCCCAATATAATCTCCAAGATGAAACCCCTGGTCTTTCTTTCCCCAAAGCTTTTGAGAGAATTGTGGAGTGTTTTGGAATAGTTTCTACGTGTTAATGAATAGATTGATAGGGTAAATAATAACCTAAGTGTAATTCAAGTCGTGGTTCCTAGTTAGGGTAAGTAGGAAAATGTCCAGAATACCCCTACTTAAATCTCTTCAAAACCCATCATAGGGATACAACTGCCTTATATGAGTCATACCTTCCTATACGATTGGCATCCATCAGTCGTATCCAAGCCTCAACCCTCGAATAAAATACTATCTAGTATACAAATCATCTAACCAAGTCATAACTACAACATACGATCCATATCCATAACCCGTATCCATGGCATAATGAATTACCAGGAAGATCAAAAACTACCAACTATATGAATCCTTAATCTGACTCATACCACGCCCTATGACTTATACCCCTAAGTCATAAACATTGCAGTGACTAAACTGTCCCACCAACTAACAATGATTAGAGTACGATAGGACCAAACAACTTGTACCTCAATATACGACTGTTACCTCTATCGCCACAAAATCTTATCCCAAGATATCACACAGTGCTTAAGGCTATGTGTAGGCCCAAGCTAACCCTTCAATCCTGCTACTAAGTCTAGAACTTACTTTAAAACAAATGAATTAAGTAGTAACTCTATATCATGTCAAATTTGGGCTAAAATAACTGAAAAATATCATTTGAATAACAAATACTGAAAATATGGAGACTCCAACTGATAATCCGACAAGCCTCTACTTACTAAGAAACTAGAGAGTCATTGGTACAAATCCCCAACTAGCTCGAGCTGAACTTAAAACAATAAATGACTTCTATCCAGAATAAAAATTAGAGAAAAAGGTCCTCAAACCATGATGAATCATCAACTGCAGAAGTGTAGATGAAGGTACTCAGAGTTCAATGTCATTGTTGAGACTGAGCACCTGAACCTACATTATGAGACAATGTAGTGCATAGATATATATATAGATCATTACTTTGAGGATGTACTGAGTATATGGGGGTGTATTCAATAAGTAAATATTACTATTACTCTTTATAAAACCATGAATGCTGATATAAATGAATAACATAGCTTGGATTACTCTATTAGGAGTAATCCAAAGTAACCTAGCCGACGGCCCGGTATACTTTAATTGTTACCCTAATTTCTCTGTAGACATTAATGATCCTAACATCATGGATGTTTTAACACTCAATGTTAAGACAAAAAACATGAATAGTAAGGATAATACTAGAGAAATTGCGATAATATACTGGGTATACTATCGACTGATGGGTACCACATTAGCACCCCAAGCTAGATTCACTAGCCCTAGGGGTGTCACCACCCTTATGGAAGCCAATAAACACCGATCTAATGTCTTTGTCCCTAAACCCTTGGTATGGGAGGAAGTCATCCATAATAATGAATGGCACTTTGATGCCATCACACAACCTATTCGGTCGTATCCCGAAAAATCCCAAATACAACAAGTTATTCAACATCCTGATGGCTCGATTGATTTAAAGTTCCTAGGCTTCGACACTCCCCGCAGTTCTTTTTGACGGTCTGTCTCGCATTATGGTTCCACCTCCAAAACCCGAGAGGAAAGTGATGATGATCACGATAATAACAAGGGCAAAGTCAGAGGAGTCGACTTCTCTGGTCCAATCCCTAAGGTTTATTATCAGGAACCTACTAGGGTCCATGAACCCTTAGAACCTGAGAATCTCTACAATCCGGGCAGTCCTACAGCCTCAAATATGGAACCTCCCCCTTCCGTATCTCGTCAAAAAATCAGGACTGAT